>NW_026623498.1:1004475-1008068 GCF_030028575.1 Malurus melanocephalus | reverse complement strand
AACCAGAGCTGTGCCAGAACCTCTCCTTTCAACACCATGGAGCATCCTTGGCAAAAAGTGATCCCCACTGTGCAGGAGAAGGGGTTGGAACAAGCATCTCATCCTCCTGTCCCTCACTCTGGGATCAGTTATTTCCTGGGAAAACAGGGAAGCTGTTTCCCTTCTGTGGTTTCTTTTCCCCTCTGCAGGTTCCTTTTCCCCTCTGTGGTTCCTTTTCCTCTCTGTGGTTCCTTTTCCCCTCTGTGGTTCCTTTTCCCCTCTGTGGTTCCTTTTCCCCTCTGTGGTTCCTTTTCCTCTCTGCAGGTTCCTTTTCCTCTCTGCAGGTTCCTTTTCCTCTCTGTGGTTCCTTTTCCTCTCTGTGGTTCCTTTTCCCCTCTGTCAGCATTTCCCATAATCAGCAGCTCTGATGCAATCCCACAAAAACCAACCAGTTCAAAACTCCTTTAGGACTGGGAGCGTGTTTTAATCACCACCTTGTCTGACCTGACAGCTTTCCCTCCTTCTGCCTTCATTTCCAAATTGTTAAAAAAACTTCCTTATGCAAGAGGAAGGTTTTTTTTGTATTTCAACGAGACAGTTAAAAATCTCCCTCATTTATCATCATGGTCCCACTTGCTGTTTTGCCTTCCTGGAAATCATTTTGGGACAGGGAAAACAGATTAGGTCTCGAGCCACGGCATTTCAGTGAAATGTCATCACTTCTCATCACCAAACAATGGGGTTTTGCACCCCACATCATCAAGTCAGAAATGAGGAAAAGAAATTTTTTCCTCCCTGGAATTTGCATTGCATCAAAAATGAGGCATGGCATCTATCAACAAAATATCTGAGCCAGCTGGGCTTAACACTGATCCAGCAATGGGACAAAACTYCAGAATGAAGCTGATTTTCAAAAAYRGACACTTTTTTTTGGGAGAAACATGCAGAACTCAGCTTTTTCAATGTAAAACCCCGTGGTTTAGCACAAACCATCAGTGAATTCTCTGTCCTTTGCTGCTGTCCTGTCCTTCTTTATCCCAGTGATGAGGAGCCCTCACAAAGCTCAGCTCCAAGTGTGAAAAAGAGAATGAATTTCCTGCTGGAGCTGCCAAGAGCTTTTTTTGCACAGCCCATCCTCCTCCTCACAGGAGGAGAATTCCCACACGTGGAATGGAGACAGGAGAGTGGAGCTGGGGTTAAATTCAGACTCAGAAAGGACACAGMGAGGATGCTCCATCCCCATCCTGCTCACAAAGAGGGAGAGAAGCAACGCAGGGAGAGAGGAAGGGGACGGGGGAGCAAATAAATAAGGACAATGCACAATTTATGAAGACAAGGAGGTAGTAAGTGCTACTCACCCGGAGTGTAAATTGGTATTGATGTCACAGCACAGCCCAGCCAAAAAAAAAATAACGATGGTGATAATTTAGGGCTTGCACTATATCTCACTCAAGGCACAGTCCTACCCAACAGCAACCCTCACCCTGCCACTTTCCTCCCCTTCCCTATTCATTGGTGCCCTCCTAAATCAAATACACTCGATGCTGATTTGATTATATTTCCTTATTTTATTTACCATCCATCTCTCACTCCTCTCCGTGGTGTCTCAGGGATGTTCTGGCAGTGCCAGAGGAGCCAACCTGTGCTGAGGACAATCAGGAATATTCCTGCATCCTTCCCACCCTCATCTGTCACGTTTTAATCTCTCCTTTTTTTCATGCCTCAGCTCCTGGCTCCCCTCTCCTGCCTCCCCGGTTTATAGGCCTGACTTACTTCCCTCCTGTAACATTTTACTGCTCYGTTATGGGCCCTCGGGGGCCTCATTTACACAAGTGCTGCTTTTGCTRTAGTTAAGCCTAATTCACTGGTTACAGTTTGCTCTCACTCACTTTCCAGGCTCCTCTCTCCTGCACGGAGGCAGAGGGTTTTCCTGCAGAGAGGAGATGTTAATATTATTATTTTTGTGAGTATTAATCCCTCTTTAGGTGTTTCAAAGGCTGAATTAAATCCTCCCACTCCACATTTTCTGCCTGTGTCTCCTGGGTGTTCCTGTGCTGCGTGACCTCGAGAAGGATCCTGAATTTGGAATTTTCTCTCAGCATCCATCTGATGTTCCATGGGAACAGCAGATCAGTCCTGGAAAAGCCCTGGGAGCCAGGAGTGTCCAGCTGACAGGATTCTGCCCCTCCAATCTCTGTGTGTGTTCTTCAGGTTTTTTTATTTAGATTTATTTTCACTTTGTCATTAGGGAATGAAACCTTTYCCCTGTCATTCACACTCAGTTTTATCCTAAAGCTCTGTGTGGGTTCTCAGAGCTCTAAAACATGCAGGTACAGTCACAGGTAAGCACCCCCAGACTGTAAATGGGAGTGGGCAAATGATCTATTCCAATAAATCCCCCTGAGCACGGCTCCTTTTCCAGCGCTGCTTCCTTGGAGCTCCAGCTGTGATTTATTTTGTTTATGGACCRGTTTTCCTATCAAAGCACAGCACAATCGATGTCTTGCTCTGCACTGGCTGAGCCCAAAGTGGCAGAGGACACCCAGAGCCACCCGGGCCAGGCCAGGGCTGTCCTGTGGTCCCAAATTTTGCACAGATCACTGAYCTGTCCATGTCCCACGAGCCTTCAGCTGCCCAAAAACACCAAGAGAAATCCCTTAAAACCTCCCACACGCCAGGACCCAACCCCTGTTAAACTCTSTGAACCACTCAGCATCAATTTAACCCCAAACAGCCCCATCCCAGCACCAATTACCTGAGAAAAAAACCCATGAATTTGTAAATAAAGCTGCCTTCTGCCATTCTCTGTCATTTTACAGGATCCAAAGCTTATTGCCAGCGTTTATTATAGATTTCCCAACCTATTGCARGAGATAAAGAGGTGTTTGTAGCTTCCCCCTGTTTTCTCTGGTAGATAAAGTGTGGGACAGAGAAATTAAATGAGCTGCCCCGGGTCATACAATGAACAGTTTGGGAGCTTCTCATTGCTGTGTTCCTGAAAAAAAACCCTGCAGGGGATGGGCACACGGTGCCAAATGATTCTCCAAAACTGCCAATATTGGCACAGCTCCGTTCCTACAGAAACCAGAATGATGTGAACAAGATCAGAGCAGTTTTTATCTTACATGGAAACCAAAAAATTTAAACCACAAATGAAAAGCCACTCAGGAGAATTTAGGGGACACAGCAGAGAAAGAACTCAGGGTGCTGAGGGGGATTGCATAGAAATTACACCCCTCAGGTCCACCTTGTTTGGGGATTTTTAGGGTTTTTTTTTATGAAATTTTCTTCTTTGGCAGCAACGGCCCAAAAGAGCCCTCAGACCCAGCTCCAGCTGGTGCAGGCAGGAGAGAAAGAACCCAGCAGGAATTCCTGCAGAGCTGCCGTGTCTCAGGCCACAGAAACCACCCCAAATGGATTTAACAGTTCAAAATGATGTKATTGCTTCTGTTCAGTGGGAAATGCTCCAGCTCCAATTCCTCCAASCCTGTCAGGTGCTCTGCTGGATGATCTGGGGGCTCAGATCCCATCAATGAGMACAATATTAATTAAAAGCAGGTCCTGCCATCCAGCCAGGAGCTGCTGCAGATGGATAAATCCTTTGTAGCTGCAGT
>NW_026623498.1:1000718-1002350 GCF_030028575.1 Malurus melanocephalus | reverse complement strand
AAGCTGAGAAAAGTGAGAGGGCTCTTCGGTTATGTTCAGCTGAGATTTCTGCACTGGTGAAAATGGGGTTCTCCAAGGGCTGAACCTCCAAAATTCCCAACCTCATGGCACCAAAACCYCTCCAGATGGGGATGAACCTAAAAACCCCTCCAGATGGGATCTGGAATTTGGAACAGGATCTCCATCCCTCAGCAAAGCCATCAAATAGCACTGATTGTGTCCCCATCAGTCCTCCTCTGCCCTCCCTCTCTGGGGGATCTGACACCCAAATCTCTGCTGGCACAAAAACAGGAGGGTTTTGATCTGTTTTGAGGTTTTTTTCCCCTTCCCGTGTCATTCTGGATCCTCCTGAGGCCCCGGTGAGTGGGTGGGAAATGCTGCTGATTCTGGGGACTCCTGCCCTGCTCTCTTTTCCACTCTCAACCCCAAAAATCTCAGTTTTAATCACAAACTTTCCCCTTTTCCCCCAGTGAGGCCTCTCAGCCAGGGCTGGGGCAGCCCCAAGAGTCACCCAAACACGAATTTTCYCTGCTAAAAGCGTTTTCCTCTGTGTTTTCCTCTGTTCAGAGAAACCCCCCGTCCCTCCCACGCTCTGCTGCACCATCTGCTTCTCTTTTGCACCATGACGCGCTTCCTCTGGGCTTTATTTGGCTTTTTTTAGCCCAAACCCGAGAGAGAGAGGCAGAGAAATTCCCTGTTTGCTTTGGGGCTGAACCACCCACCCCCTCAAACACATTGACTTTGTTTACCAGGGAGGGTTTATGGGGTGGTTTAGGGGAAGGCTGAGTTTTCATTTTGTTTTTGGGGTTTTTTTTTTCCCCCGTGAAGTTCATCAACTCCTCACAGCATCTGCTGAGATGATGAAAAGCTTTATGAGGMTGTTGATTTTGATTTTTGACAGGCGTTATCAACATTAAGGCAGTGGGATTTTTGGGGTTTTGAGTGGGAGGGAGGGCACAAGCAGAGCACACCAGTGGCACCAGCAGGGCCCATCAGGGTGCCAGGGGCTGGCTTTTGGCAAATTCTGGGTACAAATCACTCCAGGGATGTAAAAACTGCAGTGCTGGCACAGCCAGCRGGCACAGCAGGGCTGCCAGATCCCCATGGGCACAGGATCCAGGCTGGAGGGGATCCTGGCATCGTCCCTTTGCTTGACACGAGGGTGAGGAGCCTGTCCCAGACACTGCAGGGAGCAGAGCAGGGGATCCCAAATTCCCAATTCCCAGACACTGCAGGGAGCAGAGCAAGGGGATCCCAAATTCCCATTTCCCAGACATTGCAGGGAGCAGAGCAGGGCAGGGAACCCCAAATTCCGATATCCCAGACTGTCCCAGATATTGCAGGGAGCAGAGCAGAGCAGGGAACCCCAAATTCCCATCCCCAGCCTGTCCCAGACATTGCAGGGAGCAGAGCAGAGCAGGGAACCCCAAATTCCCATCCCCAGCCTGTCCCAGACATTGCAGGGAGCAGGGCAGGGGATCCCAAATTCCCATTTCCCAGACATTGCAGGGAGCAGAGCACAGCAGGGGATCCCAAATTCCCATTTCCCAGACACTACAGGGAGCAGAGCAGGGCAGAGAACCCCAAATTCCCATCTCCAGCCTATCCCAGACACTGCAGGGAGCAGAGCAG
>NW_026623498.1:996461-999325 GCF_030028575.1 Malurus melanocephalus | reverse complement strand
CAAGCCCAGCTCCTGGCTCTGCTCCCACCCTCAGAGCAGAGGGACAGCAGCAGAGGAATATTTGATGTTGGGAGAGACACAAAATAGTTAAAATATAAACAAAAAGGAGCAGGAAAGACTAGAGGAGAGCCTGGAGAGAAGAGCAGGATGCAATATTGGGGATTCCAGCTCAGAGAGGCAGAATAATTCCCCCAGAAGCCACGGGGGCTACAGGGCAGAGCTCTGTGCAGGGACAAGGGGTTAATGAGAAAGGACGAGAGAAGAGCACAAATAAAATCAGAAATGACATTCTGGCCAGCAGAGCATCTCCAGGCTGGGGAAAAACCCAGAGAGCTCAGTGGGTTCTATTTTCTGGCCTGCCTGGGGATGAGCTCTGGGCTCAAACTTCACCTTTAATCTCAGTCCTGGATTTGAGCAGAGCTGCGGTGCCACGGCGCATTTTGGGTTTATCCAAAAGCCTCTGAATGAACCCACAGCTCTGGAGAATCCTTCATCCCCCAAAAAAATAAACAGCAGCTCATCTTTGGGATGCAGAATCCCAAATCAGGTTCCTGTCCACAAGAGAGAAATCACTGCCAGGAAAACCTGGCTTCACCTCCCAAAGAATTCCTGGGTGACCTTGAGAGAGTCCCAAATTGCTCTGTGGGACTCACTCCTCCACCCAGAACAAAGAGATCATTAAAAAGCCATGAAATCACAGTGAAAGTTAATTAATTCAGCGTTCACGAGGTGCTGGTGCACCAAGGGGGATGGCAGAGCACATTGGAACAGAAATATCCCCACCAAACCCACAGGAGATTGTTCACCCACACATCCCAGAGCTCAGAAACAGCAGCCTAATTAACCCTGGTCCAGGTAATGAGGTTAATTAGCTGGGSTGGAATTGCCTCTCTCTTTTCCCAGTTTAGGATTATTCAGCTCGTTCAGAGGAGAGAGATCCCTGCTGAGAAATTCCAGACATTCCAGGGAGCATCCAGAGCTGGTTCCATCAGGGATTCCGTGGTTGTTCTTCCCAAAGAGAAATCTGCAGATATTTCTATTCCCAGTTGTTCCAGTGTTTGGTGCAGCACTGGGTATTCTCTTATCCCAGTTAAAAAAGCAAAAATTGGAGGAGAAAACACAGCGGTGTCGCAGAATTATTTCAAGGGGCACAATTTGAAGATGCAACAACCACAGAACTGATTTCTTTTATTTTATGTCCTTTTAGTTGCTTCCTCCAAAGGATCTAAGAGAAAAGGGAATGACAAAATGTTGTGGAATTCAAACCCATCTCAATAATTATTGAGCCACTTTGGACAATTCACAGATTCCAGGGAGGTGGAACAAAATCAACCCAGCTCAGAGCATGAGCACAAAATTCCCTCAGCATCCTTGAGAAAGACAATTGTCCCCTCMAAACGTGGCCATTTCAAATAAAACCATTAGATTTCCCAACAGGAAATTGGAGTGGCCAATAAGGAAACACGAGAAGAAATACATTTGGCAATAAAGAGCCTCTCAAGCCAAAAGGRCACATAAATAGCAGCAAAAAAGGGTGTGTGAAGGATTATGAGCCTTCAGAGCCTTTAAAAGGAAGTTGTAGGAAAATTAATTGGTTTTTTTTTTGTCTCTTCCTTTGAGGACAATGGAGAGATTTCTGTTCTGGAAGGAATTTCAGGGGAAATCAGAACATGGCCTGTGCAGAGGAGGAAATTATGGAGAGAGCAGAGGAAATGTGGGCAGGGAATAATCAGTGGGGTCAGATGGTTTTACTGCATCCCAGAGCCCAGGAGAGAACAGCCAGGGAGGGCAMAGCCAGGGAGTGAGGCTGAGCTTTGTAATTCCTCCAAAAAAACCTCCCAAGATTGCCCTGGGACAGCAACTGAGGAAAAACAGCCCCAGAAATGGAAAATCCAACGAGGCTGCCCCAAGGAAACAGCTGAGCAAGGAACTGCCTCAAATTCTGTAAAAATATATATATTTTATTTATATTTTAATATAAAATATATTTTAAATATAAAATGTATTTTATTTCTATTTTATTTATATTATTTTATATTCTATAAAAAACATACAAGCTCAAGAAATTCACCCCAACCCTTTTTGAAGAGTGAATTCAACTTGGCACACACACAACCAAAATAAGTGACTGAAAGTTGTTTTTTGGGTTGTGGGAACTCAGTGAATTCAGGAATCAGCCCCTGGCCAGTGCTGATTTTTTTTTTTTTTTTTTTGTCTCAGCAAAAACGCCACCAGCGATGGGAGGGAGGGAGGATTTGCCCTTTGGATCCCTTCTCATTTTCCTTCAATGGACAGAGAAAAGAACGGTGTGAATTCCACCTTCCCCGAGGGAAAACACCTCAGCACTGCTGATTTATAACCAAAATCTTTGTGTTTTTAGAGGATTTCACAAAGTTTGCACTCCTGGAGTTGTGTTTGTGTCTGACTGAGTTCTGCATCTTTCTCACTCTCAAGGAGAACTCGTGGCCTTTGAGTTTAGAGAAAAATTTAAAATTTGCAATGTCAAAGTGAAGGAGGAAAACAGCAGAACAACATCAACAAAAGCAGAAARATTCAGTCCATCCAAATGTCTGTGTTTAATTTTCCTGACTTTSGTGCCAACCTCCAGGTTTTGGGTGCCTGATTCCTGAATATTGGAGCTCATTCAGCTGACAGCACATCAGACATCGGTGTGACCCAGCCCAGCACTGCCAAAAATCACAGGGAACGTTCACATTTTTTTTTTTTCCTGAAGAACAGCAGGAAAAGACAACCAAAAAATAAAAAAAAAAAATTAAAAAATGGGCTCAGGGGATGCAGGAAATGCAGGGGTTGAAGTGGGAACCTTCTCTCCAGGTGGAGTTTCCATAATTCTATTATAAAAA
>NW_026623498.1:985024-995870 GCF_030028575.1 Malurus melanocephalus | reverse complement strand
GCCAGGCCAAACCAGTATTCCAGAATTCCAGGAGCCTTTTCCCAGGGCTGGATAACAAAAAAAAAATTGGATAAAATTCCCAGGAGAAGGGTTCCCATAGAGCATCCCTCCCCTGCTGTCCCAGACTCAAATCCCCATCCTCGCAGCAATATTCCCAAAATTCCATCCTCAATGTGTGCAGAGCATCTCTCCCCTGCTGTCCCAGACTGAAATCCCCTGTCTTTGCAGCAATATTCCCAAAATTCCATCCCCAATTTGTGCAGAGCAGCTCTCCCCCTGAGCCAGCAGTGCTGAGGAAGGAGGGCAGGGATGTTTTCAGGCTTTKCTCCCTTCCCTCAGCTCCTGCTGTCCTGCAGTGATGGATGTTATTGCTCCTGTTYCATCCCACAGAGAATCTGTCACCTGGTGCCAGGGGGAGGTGACAGCAAATCCATCAGCGTGGGGACAGCACTCRCTGCCACTTTGCTTTCAAGGCCACTGAGGGGTGGGTTTTTCTTTGCCTCCCACCCCTCTGGTTCCTCTCGTCCCCTGTTTTACACAAGTTTTAGTAAATCTTCCTTTGAATAAACTCATTATGCACAATGTGGACTGCACATCCAAACTGCAACAGCTTTGAATTAGTGTGAAAGTGTCTGGCCTAAAAACAATCAAAAAGGAAAAGAAGTTTTCCAAATTCAGGGTTCAAATCCTACCTGAGCCTTCAGAAAACACCCTGCAGGTTCCAAAAGCACGCAGGGAGAGGGTGCAGGTGATGGATGATCCCTGCCCATGGCACATCCACAGAGTTGGAACAACCCCAAAACCTCTGATTCCTTCAAGCTTTGAATTGGTGTGTCACTGTCTTGACTGAAAAAAAAAAAACCAATCAGAAAGGAAAAGAAGTTTTCCAAATTCTGGGTTCAAATCCTACCTGAGCCTTCAGAAAACACCCTCCAGGTTCCAAAAGCACAGAGGGAGAGGGTGCAGGTGATGGATGATCCTGCACATGGCACATCCACAGAGTTGGAACAACCCCAAAACCTCTGATTCCTTCTCTTTTTTTTTTTTCTCTTTTAGCCCTTTGTAAGAGTTGTTTAGAAATAAATACTCCATATCTAAAGATTTTGGGCCAGATTTACCTATTTCTTTAGATTATAAAAGACTGAGAAACATGTTTAGCAGTATTTTGAAGAACATCTAAATGAGTGAAGTGCCTGACTCCTGTTGGTTTTAGGGGATTGCTCAGCACACAGAAACATTTCCACATAGCTGCCCTGTTCTCTCATTTATCAGCTCTACAGAGAAGAACCTGGATTTTCTCCAGAAGCTCCTGTTCTGCTGCAGCACCACAAACTCACTGTAAACTTAACAGCTTTGGCATTTTCATATTTTAACTGCTGACCCCTCATCGATTCTGTTCGGCCTTTTAAATCTTTAATTTACTTCCTTCTTTGGGTTTTAAACCTGGCCTGCGATTGGGGCTAATTAAAAAGCTCGTTAGTTGGCATCCCGAGCTGATTCTCTGRGCTTTATGTACTGCACAGTTTTCCTCCTGAGAGTCTGAACGTGGCTGGGACTGCTCAGCTTCTTTCCCACCTCCCCAGATTTAGGAGGTGTTCCATATTTTGGAAGATTGGTCCCCTTTCCCCTGATTTTTTTTTGTTTTGAACCATCGCTGTCTTTGCACAGTAGCTGTGTCACAAGTTTTTTTTTTTTACAGCTGATTTTCCCCACGTGAAAAGCTCAGACCTCCCCAGACCTACCTGTAGACAACAAAAATCCCAAACAGATTTATCTCCATCACTTCACTCAGCTCAAAGCTGGAAATTCCATCCTCCTCAAAGACAAAACCAAGGGCCAAACCCAGAGATGGAAAAAAATGGGTCCTGATCTCACACATCCCCCATTCATAGACCCTACAATGCAATTTCCCAGAGCAAAACACCAAAATCCATTTCTGAAGCAGAGACGGGGTTACATTCCTGTCTCCCACCCATCAGAATTTGCTCCCTAAGCTCAGTTTAGGGATGGTTGGGTTCAAAGCCAGCCAACATTTGCCTGGTGTAGCAGTTCTGGTGAAAGCTTTTCCAGGAGATGCAGGATTTGGGAAGAGTCCAATTCTTGCCTTAAACTCTGCTGTGTCCACCCGAGAGCAGCAGGAAAGCTCTGCTCAAACCCACCCAGGTTTTATTGGGATGAGATGGAGGATGGATCCATTTCCATCCCAGCACACGCTCTCTGTGCCTTTTCCTCATTTCCCTCATTTCCCATTTTTTTTTCTCCCTCATTTCTCAGCCTTTGCTGCTGTCACAGCCCCTGTCAGGGCACTCTGATGGCAGCAGGGCCCCAAATGGAACCGGGAATTCACAAATTCCCCTTCTCTCCCCTCCCTTTCCCTGTCACCATCTGGCTCTTCTGCCTTCCAACAAAGCAGCAGCTCCGCTCCCTGCCCGGGGAAAATCCTGCTCTTAACTGGGCTGGAGAGCCTGAGCTGAGCTTTCCGAGCCCGTTCCAGGGAAGGTTTGCACAATGAATGACAGAGGAAGCTGTGATTGCAGAGCAGAGCTTTGGGAGCACCCGAGCTGCTGCAGGCAGAGCTTAAATCCCATCTGGGAAGGACAGAGCTCGGCTTACAGCTCCTTGTGCTGCCAGCAGGAGCAGAGCTGGGAGTTAGGCGGGAGCWCAGGCGGCTAGGCTCGGCTTTGGCAGCAGCTCAGAGCTCGTGTTTTCCTTCCACGAGGTCAAAACCAAACCCACCTGCGGTCTGGGGTTTGCATCYGTGCCTACAGAAACAGGAGGGGATTTTAGACTTAGCAAAGCCCAGCTTCCCCCACACATCCCCTGCCTTCCCAGCTCGCTGGCTTGGGACCAGAAACATCTAAAAAAAAAATAACCGCCTGCTCCTTTCCTAATCCCTGCCTTGCTTCTAGGACTGGAAATAGAATAAAGTAAAACCAGATAGACAAAGACTATCCCCCGGCAGCACCAAACCCTTCCGCAGCGGCAGACCAGCTTTTCCATTTCCATTTCCATTTCCATTCCCATTCCCATTCCCATTTCCCATTTCCATTATTTCCATTATTTCCATTTCCGTTCCCATTTCCATTTCCACTCCCATTCCCATTTCCATTCCCATTCCCTTTTCCATTCCCATTCCCATTTCCATTTCCATTTCCATTCCCTTTTCCATTCCCATTCCCATTCCCTTTTCCATTCCCATTTCCATTATTTCCATTTCCGTTCCCGTTTCCATTTCCACTTCCATTTCCATTCCCATTCCCATTTCCATTATTTCCATTTCCATTCCCGTTTCCATTTCCATTCCCATTTCCATTCCCATTCCCATTCCCATTATTCCCATTCCCATTTCCATTATTCCCATTTCCATTCCCATTATTTCCATTCCCATTTCCATTTCCTTGGTTTCAAACCCCGCTCACTTCTCCCCGGTGTCCGCCGCGGGTTCCAGGGCAGCCCAGCTGCCTCAGCAGGTACGGCCTCATTAATGAGCAATTAGCTCSCAGCCTAATTGGGCAGCAGAATGGCTAATGAGCCCAGCCGTGGTTGTGTGTGGAGAGGAGGGAGCAGCTGGGGAGTTTTGGCATAAAGTTGTATTTGCAAAGCGAAAGAAACTCCAGGAGAGCCCCAACCCCGCGGAGCTGTGGGAGAACAGCGGCACCGATCCCACTGAGCTGTCCCCGATCCCACTGAGCTGTCCCCGATCCCACCGGGTTCTGTCCCCATCCCCCGATCCCACCGGGCTGTTCCCGATCCCACTGAGCTGTCCCCGATCCCACTGAGCTGTCCTCGATCCCACCGGGCTCTGTTCCCGATCCCACCGGGTTCTGTTCCCGATCCCACCGAACTCTCCCCGATCCCACCGGGCTCTGTCCCCCGATCCCACCGGGCTCTGTCCCCGATCCCACCGGGCTCTGTTCCCCGATCCCACCGGGCTCTGTCCCGATCCCACCGGGCTCTGTCCCCGATCCCACCGGGCTCTGTCCCCGATCCCACCGGGCTCTGTCCCGATCCCACCGGGCTCTGTCCCCGATCCCACCGGGCGCTGTTCCCGATCCCACCGGGCTGTCCCCCGATCCCACCGGGCTCTGTCCCGATCCCACCGGGCTCTGTCCCCCGATCCCACCGGGCTCTGTCCCGATCCCACCGGGCTGTTCCCGATCCCACCGGGCTGTTCCCGATCCCACCGGGCTCTGTCCCCGATCCCACCGGGCTGTTCCCGATCCCACCGGGCTCTGTTCCCGATCCCACCGGGCTGTTCCCGATCCCACCGGGCTCTGTTCCCCGATCCCACCGGGCTCTGTTCCCCGATCCCACCGGGTTCTGTCCCGATCCCACCGGGCTCTGTTCCCCGATCCCACCGGGTTCTGTCCCGATCCCACCGGGCTCTGTTCCCGATCCCACCGGGCTCTGTCCCCCGCTCTGAGGATGCCCACATTTCCCGTTTGTGGGGTCTCGGCTCTCTCCTGTTCCGGGAAATAAATGCGGAGGGTTGAACTCCTTTTCCCGAGATTTTGCTGCCATCCCGTGGAAAATCCTGAAACGGCACCGGAGCCTGGCGGGGCACAGGGACAGCAACGGGCACCCTGGAGAGGGAGAGGGACCGGCAGCTGCCCACGGTGAGTGCCCGCGGTCAGTGCCCAGAGGACAGAGCTGGCCGTGTGTCCGGCCCTGGGCCAGCCATAGACAGGAATCTGCTGCTGTAGGAACCCCTGAGATCCCCCGAGAGCTGCAGAGCCACTGACACCAATCCGAGCCCACTGACCCCACCCTGACCCCACTGACACCATCCCGACCCCACTGACACCATCCCGATCCCACTGACCCCACCCTGACCCCACTGACACCACCCCGATCCCACTGACACCAATCTGACCCCACCGACACCAGTCTGAGCCCACTGACACCACCCCGATCCCATTGACACCAGTCTGACCCCACTGACACCAGTCTGACCCCACTGACACCACCCCGATCCCGTCCCATCCCTCGGGACGATGTCTCTCTCCTGTCACTCCCTCTCCTTCTCCAAGGTGCCAGGGGTGTTCCCTGCCCAGGCCCAGCTCTCCTAAGCCAGAGSCATCCTAAGCTCAGCTTTGCCAAGYGCCCGCRGTCCAGCTGGGCYCAGRAAYGCACGCCAGGGCCCTCAGCCAACAGTTCGTGTTTATTTATTTGCAGCCTTGTAAATAAAAATGAGCCAGACAAGCCCTGGAGGCCCCGCCAGACACGGAGAGTCTGTTGTGCAGGACCCAGAGCTGGGTCTGGCACGGGTGAAAATCCACCGGGTGGTTTGCAGGAACGCTGCTCTGGTGGTTGTGAGACTGCTGATAAAAAGGGTTCTATCAGCCCAGAACAATACATTTCAAATAAGCATATAAAAGACCTTTTATTGACATGAATAAATTTGATTGGGACCATTACTTTGTAGCCGCTTCCCACAGAAAAAGCCTCTTAAAGGCAGCCCGAGGCACGACAGCAACATTTACATTTAGATGAAGGCATTTCTGTCACAACAYCTCCCAACAGTTTCTGGCCCCAGGTACTGTCTCCAGAAGAAATCTGTGAAGCCAAGGGGCTTGGTTTAAATAACATGGAAGGAAAAGGGAGAAAATGTTTCTACAATCGTCCTGAATTCATTTATTTCAAAATGGACACATTGACAATCATATTCCTCAGCTTATATTAATTGTCAGAGAGTGTCTTAGTAAACCCTGAGTATTATCAACCACTGGAGCTTTGTAGGGACACAGGGTGGTGTGTGAGTGTCCTCCTGCACTCCTTAAAACACTGCTGCTGATGCCCATTTGATCTGCCACTCTATAAAAAGCATTAAACTGTGAAGGAATGAACTCGAGAGCAGGATAGGAGTGACAGCTGGATGACACTAAATCCAACGTAGAGGAAGGACAAAAACACCACAAGGATATTCTGAAAGCACATACCCAACCACATTACCAGGGCAAAGAATAGCAGATTCCTTGTGACTGCCCAGACTTTCTAATTAGGGCTCATTCCAACAAACTGCAATGCCAGAGAAATTTCCATCCTCCAGATTTGACTGATGGTCTGTTCCAGCAGAACCAAGACCCCAGGCAAAGCGAAATACAACTCCATTGACATCACACCGAGCTGTTTTCCATCAATTTATGCCGTAATTTCTCTCCTGAACACACATTCCCTGGTTCAGGAGTCTCAGCCAGTGTGAGACACAGGAATGTTCACAAACAGCACCTCCATAGGGAATGTTCCTTCCTGGTGACATTGCCACGGGTAAGGACCTCGGAAAAACATTTAAAGAGCTAATAAATGGTGAAATGGAATTGTGACAGCATTCAGAAAGTGAAAAGACACAACAAAGTCTGATATTTACCCAGAGGAACAGGAACAGGAACAGGAACAGGACCCATCGCTCCAATCCTTCCACCTCTTTTTTGCCAACTGCACTCCTGAGCCACCCGAGGGAGGGGAAACTCCCCAAATTTTGGTGCTGGCAAAGGGATGGCAGAGGGATGAGAATTTGTGCAAAAACACGGGCAGAGGACAAAGAGCCCCAGGGTGAGGCTTTGGGCTGGCCTGGGGAGCTGAGGGACACGGGGACACCGCCGGGACAGTGGGATTGAGGAGCACTCAAATGGGATTGAGGAGTGCTCAGGGACAGGGAGCCCCAGGTTTTGGGGTTTCAGAGGTGCCCAAATGTCCCAATCACCAGCACCCGTTCCTCATGAGCAGGCACTGCACCCTCAGCAAAAAACAGCTCCCAAAAATGCAGCTGCTGGGGTATACGTGGTGTTTTATACTCAACATTGAGCAGTAATGTTCAGCCTCACTGATGCACAACTGCAACTGGACATGATGTTGGTGTTTGTGAATTGTGTTAAAAACAAAATCATCTCAAAGAARGAAAAAATAAAGCCAAGAAAAGACAGGTTTGAACCATGCCAGCATCCCACATAACCCCAGATGAAAGCAACTCTTTTCCCAYTCACAACAATCAAGAGACACATTTCACTTGCAGGCAAAACCTGGCTGCTGTAGTGTAGCTTGGTTTTATTTATGTCCACAAATATTTCAAAAAAATTACAAAATACTCAAATGGAGAGAACACAGAAGTCACGATTTCTGGGTTTCTACTCTGTTTACACTGTGTTATCCCATGGCAAACTACTCATATATACATTAAGCTTCAAGATATATATAAATGTAGCAGTCAGAATGTACACTCTGCTTTAACGGTGCAGTGAAACAAGCTCAACCATGACGACATAGAACAAGAGAGACGTTTCAAAAACACTAAAGCAAAATTCAAAAAGAAACTTTCGGAACGGAGGAAAACTAAGTGAGATTTCTTGAAAGAAAATCAAAAGGTCTGGGTTGTTTTTGTTTTTTTTTTTTAACAGGGCATCGAACACCGAGATGGCTTCAAAAGCCACGGCGGGTAAAGTTGTAGTTAATCATTGGGCTAAAATGGAAAAATTTCAGTGCTTATTTGCTGAATTATGTGAACAAAAGCTCCCATAAATTATTATAATGCTATTATGAGAAAATAAAAAAAACCCAATATATCAATGAACAGCTTTTAAACAGACTGCAATTTCAGCTGAAAAAAATAAGGAATACAGAGAGGACCACTGGAGGAAATAAACTTTTCTTTTTCTTAAGAAYTATGGCTAAAAAACAAGAGAAGAGTCAGAAGAAATGGCTGAACTCCCCCAAACTCCCCAATTCCACATGGTAAAAAAAGAGGAGGGGAGAGACTGAACTGAAATGTGCCCAATGAGAGCTTTAAAGAGCCCAGTGAGAGCTTTAAAGAGCCCAATGAGAGCTTTAAAGCCAACTGAGGCACTCTGTGCTGAGCAGGCCCATCCTCCTGGCTGCTCAGCTGGGAGTAAAATAAACCCTGTTCCCATCAGGAAACCTTCCCACCCCATCACTGCCCATGGAGAAGGAATTCACCTCCCTCCATTCTGGACTGATGTCATGGTTTGCCCTGCTCACAAATCCAACCTCAGAGTTAAAACAGCAGCTGGACTGACTGACCACCACTGCAGYCTCCAGCACTGAGAATCTGCAGTGCAGGGCAGCCAAAAGGGAAGATCAGCTGCAGAAATCCCTGCTCTCCTCTCTACTCTTGCTTTACTGGGCCCAGAACACATTTTGAACYGGTGAATTGTCGCTCTGAGCCCCGRGCTGGGCTGAGCAGCAGGAGGAGGGTGAGCAYTGTGCCTGCTGCTGATTTAACTACAACTTTATCAGACGTGGCTCAGGACAGTCCTAGGACAAAACCATCACACTGAACAGGCTACAACAGCAGAGAGCACTGGTGAGTGGAGAGAGAGAGAGAGAGAGAATGGGGGAGGTTGTGCACCAGCAGAAAAAATGACCAGCACATTCAGATGTCCATTGGTCGCATCACCCTCTGCTCCGGCAAAGAAACCACGTGGCAAAACTGAGAAAATTTTTTTAAAATCTGCCTAGTTAAGCAGAGCAGTGTCCAATAATGCTCACTGGGTATTGCTCTCCTCTCCCCATCCTCAGGAGTGACCCTGCAGGGACTGTGGTGSTGGAAATGTTCCTGTCCGTGGATCCTGCTCATCCCAGAGCAGGCTGTTCCTGAGATACACAACACTGGTGGCAGTTAAAACAGCTTTTGCTTATAAAAAACCCAAACTCAAACAGTCAAAGAGAAAATCAGACTGGTCTTTGCAACACAACTTTAAGAACATCGAGTTGCCAAGTCCACTTTTCTTAAGAACTTATCAAACAGGAGGCCAGAAAAAGCACATCCTCCAAAAGTATGCACGTGCATACAAAATCCTGGCTGCACTAGTCTGAGCCACTCAACATCTTCAAAAAGAGATTTTTACAACAAATTATTTCTCTGAACTTTCTGCCCAAAGTCTAAACCCAATGTAGTTAGATTAAGTTTCAAAAGGTCACAGGAAAAGAAGTGTTTTATGGCCACACTGAAAATGAACCGTTGAAGGCGGCATCAAAAGGGTCAGCGGGGTCCAAGGGACATCTGTGCTGCTGAGAAACCCAACTCAACAAAATCAGCTGCAGAACAGAGAGATGGAACACCAACAAAAAACCCCCAAACAACCAAACCAACCGAAAAACCAAGAACAGAAACAGTCATTTGCAACATTATCCCTGCAAATCCCTTTAATGCTTATTGTTGATATCAAACCAAATTTCAAGCTTTTACCCATTTGAAATTATTGATACCCATCATTCCCTTTAATTAAAGGGATAATTATATATATATATTTTATTAAAAAATCAACTCTGTATTYTGTCAATACCAGGTAGGAATTCACAATTTGTGATGTTACTGAAAATCAAGATAAATGTTTCTGGAGTTTGTTTTGTTTTGTTTCTCCCCTCTACCCAAAAAAAGTTATTTACAGACTTAAAAAGCCATGCTGCAGAACTGAGCTCTCTTTAAAATTATGAAGATTTCCTACAATGTATTAAAATAAAAGTAGATTTTTTTATTATTATAGCACTTGGATTCAGAGCTTGTTATGTCACCTACTTGCAATCCTTGTTTTTTTTTTTTTAAAGACCTATAGATGCATTGAGTGTCCCTTCACGCACAGTGAACTTGTGTTGTGAACCTGATTCTAGCACCTACTGAAAACAAACTAGTAAGAAAAGAAAAGAAGGAAAAAAACCAAAAAAAAACAAGATTGCAGGAAGTTCTCTGAATATTCCACACAGTCCTGTACTTCCAATAGGCTTCTGAATATGTTTTCATGCAGGGAGACCCACACCAGTCTTGAAAAATCTTCTCTACAAATGAACACTATGCTGATAAGTCTCTACTTGTTGGGTGGTTGCTTCTGTTTTAAATATATAAAGAAATCTTTATAAGATATTCTTTTCYTCTTGTAGCTCTTCTTGTATGTAAAAATGTTCCACTCCTTCCCAAGGACTGGGGTTTCCATAGCCAGCGTTACAAATAAATAATTTATTACAACTGTTTGTCGCCTTCTTTTTTCAGTCGACTGCAAGAGAAAGAAAACTCATTTTACCACAACAAAGGAGGTGTCAGACACTTCAGAGACAGCTCTGCCTTTTTCTGCAGGGAACAGGGGCTGCAGGCTGGGGGCACAGCCCTGGCCTGGCACTGGCACCCCACCTGTGAGCAGGGCCACCAGTGCCACCAGTGCCAGTCCCTGCCAAACTGGAACCACGCTGGTGTCACACAGGCAGGCCAGAGAACCCCCAGTAACAGCAGCACAGAGCATTCAGGGTGAAACAGCTCCATGATTGCTCCAGGCATTCTCAGCCAGCAATGCAAGATCTGCTACTCACACACTTCACCTTCCTTAGGATTTACTCAATTCCTCCCATTCTCCATGAAGCTTTGCCCACCCTCCTCCACTGTTCTCAAGGAAGAAAAGGAGATGTGGAATTGCAGCAAGTATCCCAATAAAAMCCCCAATCTAAAGGGACTCTGCAGKATCAGCTACTCCCATCTTGTGTCAGTAATTTGGACTTTGCTCCCCTCCTGCCCAAATCAGGTCTCAACAGAGCCTCATCTGTAACCACATCAGGGCTCTGCACACTGAGAAAGGTGAAAATTCAGAGGAAAAAGGAAAGAATGGGGAGAAATATAATGAATTCCCAGGATTCCAAATAGCCTTCATTGGCTCTCACCTGTAATAATCTTCCTGACTGGGTAGGTGGCCGCCGTGCATGTGAGGGTGSCCGTGCAGCCACTGCTGCTCCATGGCCAGTCTCTGCAGCTCTGCCGACTGCGCGTGCATGGCCTGCAGCTGGTGTGCTGCTGACATGGGGGGTGGGATGGCACCAGGCAGGTCCCGAGGGTAAGGAGTACCTGAGA
>NW_026623498.1:967939-980558 GCF_030028575.1 Malurus melanocephalus | reverse complement strand
GGGGCTCACCTTGGTGTAAGGGGTCCTGCTGGTGTAGGTGTAGATGCGAGTGTATGTGTGAGTGTTGGTGGTGGTGGGGGGTGACGTTGAACATCTGCAGCCGTGCCAGGGGGTCGTTGGTGAGCGAGGCCATGCGCTCGGCGTGGATGCGCTCGGCCGCCAGCCTGTCCGGGTAACTCATCTCCGGCCGCAGCTGCGGCCCCGCCAGCGCCAGTCTCTCCCTCTCCAGAGGGTTCAGGCCCGGGTGGAAGGAGGCGAAGGGGTGAGGCCCCGCCGTGGGTGGGATAGTCAGTGCCCCGTGCCTGGCGAAATGCTCCATGGGGTTGGTGGCCGGGTGCAGCGCGTCCAGCTCCGGGGGYTTCACCTCGAAGCCGGGCTTCATCCTCTCCCTCAGCTCCCGCTCGCGGATCTCCCGCTCGCGGATCTCGCGCTCGCGCAGCTCCCGCTCGCGGATGGTGGGGTCCACGTTGTAGAGGCCGGGCATGTGGTAAGCCAGCARAGGATCCGTGGGGTTCAGGGGCACGAAGAAGGGGTGGTTGCGGTTGGTCGGGGACATGACGTGGGGCCGCGCGTACTCGCTCAGCGTCCGCAGCGCCGGCGTGTCCGGCCCGATGTACGGCGGCACGGCCGCGATGGTGGTCGGAGGGGGCTCGAAGGAGGGTCTCATGTGGGCCGGCCCGCTGAGCTGGGACTCGCCGAGACGGCCCTCGTGGGACGAGCTGGACACCTTCTGCTGCACACAAAGGGACAGGATCTCACATCAGCATGGCAAAGAGCGCCTCAGACACAGCCAGCCCTCCCTCTGCTTCCAGCCCTTCCTGCAGGGGATAGCACTTGTGTGCCTGCACAGAGTGCAAGGGACACAAAAGCATCCCCTGTATCTGCACAGGGCTGGGGACAGCACTCGTGTGCCTGCACAGAGTGCAAGGGACACAAAAGCATCCCCTGTATCTGCACAGGGCTCTCCTGTTGTGAGTGAATGTCACCACTTGGCTGAGCTCTCCCCAGCTGCCCTGGCTTCCCACAGAACCACACCAGGGGCAGAGATTCTCCATTTCCTGCAAGGGACAGTTCCAGGCAGGCTGGAGGTGCTCWGAGCAGGCTGGGTTTCAGTCCATACACACAGCCCCACACTCAGASCCCYGACTGCATGGGATCAAAGTGCTCCWGGGGCCCTGCACCYTGCAGTCACCATCCAGSTSAGGCCCAGCCATMAATTCCCTCCCACTGCTCTGAGCCACAACTGCACCTACCGCAGCTCTTTCCGCTTCTCTCTCACGCTCACGYTCCCTCTCTCTTTCCTTCTCTTTTTCTTTTTCTCTTTCCCTCTCTTCCCTGGCTTTCTGCTCYGCTTCCCTTTTGGCCTTTTCGATGGCCTCTTCTCTCTTCTTGGCCAGTTTGGATCCTGCCAGAGGCATGAAGTACAGGTCTGCCCTGGAGCAGGAATTGTAGCCACGGTCCAGRTGCTTATAGAACCTGAAAGGAACACATGAGAAAGAGCTCAGCCTGGGAAAGATGCAAGAATCTGGGAGCTCTATGTCCAAAATAAAAAATGCCACTACACTTAAATAAAATAATACCAGCTTCCCTGGAAGCCAGAAGAAAATTATTTGTACCATATTGTCCACAGATAGTGGAATATAAAAACAGAGGAAGCAGAGCACTGACCAAAGCTCCATACCTGGCTGACTGACTGGCGTGRCTCGGGATATCCACCACCGTGGGCTCTGGGGATGGACTCCTGGGTGGAGGTGGAGGGCTCTCGGGCTCCTCTGCTTCATCTGGGACCTCCTCCTTGATCTGGATGGGTGGCAGCGTGCAGGCTGTCACCACGGGCACCGTGCCACTCGAAGCTGCTGACGTGGAGATGGGAGTCTGSAGAGGGATGCCAGGCACGGTGGGCGGCGTGGAGGTGGAGGGGCACGAAGGAGGCGTGATGGAAGGTGGGCCCCCGGGCACGAAGGGGTGCTGAGAGAAGGGGGGCTGCGAGGGTACCKGATGGAGCCCAGAGGGAGGGTGGCTAGCAGGAGGAGGAAGGCTCTGGCTCTGGGTCAGAACAGGAGGCTGAGCTTG
Organism: Malurus melanocephalus; assembly: GCF_030028575.1. Taxonomy (NCBI): domain Eukaryota; kingdom Metazoa; phylum Chordata; class Aves; order Passeriformes; family Maluridae; genus Malurus; species Malurus melanocephalus. The sequence goes on along the minus strand of NW_026623498.1, from coordinate 978,485 downwards.
CGATGACTGCAGCGGCTGGCTCTGGGGCATCAGCTGCAGGGGAGGAGGGTGTGCAGATGGRGGGTGGTGAGTGGACAGCGAGCTCAGAGGTTTCAGAGCGGGCGGCGGAGGCAAGTTGGAGTTCATGGAGAACGGGGACGGGCCAGAGAGATGGGGAGGGTGTTTGTGGGCAGGAGCAGTGGGGAGCTGCGGGATGGGGGTGGTGGGGGGAGGTTTGATGTGAGGCATGGCCATGGGGGCGGGGGGCAGCGGCTGCTCCCGCGGGGGCTGCGCCGGCTGCAGCGAGGCCGTGCCGGGCAGGACGGGCTGCGACACCTGCAGCGCCGAGTGCGAGTGCGACGGGGCTTGAGTCTGGAGGGGCACCTGAGACTGAGAGGCCGGGGCGGGCAGGGAGAAGGGCTGGGCAGGGCTGGTGTGAGGCAGCAGGGGCTGGGCCTGCAGAGCGTGCGGGCCGGGCTGTGCCGGGCCGTGCAGCGGGGGCTGTGCCGGGGTGGCCGCGGGCTGGCTCTGCCCCACGCTCAGCGGCTGCAGGGGCGGGTGGGGCGATGGCAGCCTCTGCGGGTGCAGAGCGGGGGCCTGCTGGATGTGCGAGTGAGGGGCGGATGCTGCGGGGGGCTGAGGCTGCCCCGAGGGCTGGGACGCCGGCGGTGACACCTGCGCGGGGGCCGGGGTGGCACTGGAGGCGGGTGGCAGCGCGGGCAGCGGGGCTGGCACCGGCGGCGTGGTGGCAGCAGTGGCCTGGGCAGAGCCACCCGGGGCCGGCAGCGCCTGCGGCTGTGCCTGCAGCACTTGCTGCTGAGCGGAGGAATCCGAGTCGCTCTCATTGTCCTGGGGGCTGGGGATGCTGGGGGACGTGCTCCTGTTGTCCTGGTCGATGTCCTTGGGGTCGCTGCTCCCCTCGTCGTTGACGCTGCGGCTGTCGGAGCTCTCGCCTTCACCCTCTCCCTCCGAGGGCGAGTTTGGCCGGCTGATCTCCTGTGGGGACAGGGACAGTGACAGTGACTGCTGGGCCTGGGGAAGCTGCACTGAGACATCCCAGAGCGCCACAGGATGGCATCCATCACACTCGCTGTGCAGACACGGCTGTGGGTACCCTCTGCACCCCACAGGGCCCAAACCAGCACAGAAACACAAATACCCATGGGAGGTGCCAACACAGCATGGCCAGGCTCCTTTCCACAGTRCCCAGGGGCCAAAGGAACAAACTGAAACACAGGGGAGTCCTGCTGAACACACTGAAACACTTCTCACTGTGARGGTGACCAGCAATGGAAAAGATTYGTCCTGGCACAACTCCAGTGGGGGTCTTCTAACTTGTCACAGAAGACAAGAAACCCTATTTAAATTTTAAAAAAATGGAGGAAAGGGGTGGAAAATAACCCAAATGTACTCTTGTATGGTTGATATTGATATTAAAAGAAAAAAAAACCCAACTTCTGGACTTACCCCATATCATCCCACTGTTTTCAGCAGAAGGAACACATTATAACATTGGTCGCTTTCCAGCCACAGATTAGGTTACAATTTGCTGTGGCTTAAACTGATCTCATGTTTTTGGTTTGTTACCAGATTTGCATCCCCTCCCMATCTCAAACCATTCTCCTAAGACAAAATATTCCTCTGTGGGACTCACTTGGGTTTTGGATTTTTTGGCATTGGATCTGTCAGGCTCTTCTGTGTCAGATGCTGCCTTTTCCCGCTGCCTCTTGGAGTTCTTGAGAGGAGAAGACACCTCTTCTTTTATCTTCTGCCCCAAAGGAACCAGAACACAACAGTCACCAGTGGTGTAAATGCAAAAACAAGTTGAATGTATGCCAGTGCACCATGTTTAACATGAATTAAGAAAATGAACTCAGAAATTGAGGTATTTAAGAACAATCCAGCACAAACCAAGCTGGTACGAAAAAGGAAGAATGAATAAAGCATTCTTCATCTCAAGGGGTATTTCAAACAGAGCTGAGCAGGACCGAGTCCATCAGGAACTCACAGCAGATACCTGACCTGGGTTACCCTTCTAACAGAGACCAASACCAGTTATTAACTGGTGCAAGATGGAGCAAGGATTTCTGCAGGAGACAGGCACAGGATAAGCCCCTTTCTGCTACATTAAAGTCTTGCTGTACTCTTGATATTTTGAGAGGAGTATTTTTAGATCCCCTCAAATACAGGGCTAACAGTGAATAGCTATTCTGAGATTACTACCTTCTTCCAYGGCCTGGAACAGCTCTATGCATCACATAATCACCTAACTTCAAATTCTGCCAACTTTCACTTTTATAATGTGAAAACTTGCTCCGTACTCCAGTTTTGACTTTTTTTTTTTTGTGGTAATATTTATTTTTAACTTGCTGCTTTTCAATTCACACTGCTTAATGGTAAGCCTTCCTGGCTTTGATTYTTTAGAATACTTTTGGAAAGTCACTAAATTCATTTAAACAGACTCAACTGTCAGCTTGCTCTGAACAATCAAGCAAATACACCTCCAGAGAAACAGAAGTAAGACTCAATTACTAAATGCTCACATTCCTTTGTAAACAAAGATTAAGCACTACTTAAAAAAAAATCCCCAAAACTGTCTACTTGCCTCAAATACAGCRTATTTCTGATCTGCATTACTCCCCTGAGCTTAATGCTTGCATTTGCATCCGAAATGGAGGGATTAATTTCTCGTGAGAGCAGAAAGGTTACACGGGGTACTTGAACAGATTGATCCCTGCATCCCTCCCTCTGGGCTGCCCCAAATCCACACACTCAGGACTCTGTGGGTCAGAGCCATTCCCCGTGATATCTGCACCTCCTGAACCTGCCCAGAGGCCAGGAAAGCGTTACCTTGGTGGATTTTTTGACGGACTCAGCTTTGCTGTCGTTGCTGGAGGTGCTGGCGGCGCTGGGCGAGTTGCGGCCGCTGGAGCGAACGTCCTCAGCGATGGGGGAGGCTCTGCCATCGGGGCTGGCAGCCTGCTTCTTCCTGCCACTGCGTAGGGTCGACATCTGGGGGAACACACACAGCTCAGAGCTGCTCAGAGTGCCCCAAGAGGTCAGGGAATTAATGGGAAATTCATCGGGAATTATTGGGAAATAATCACAAATTAATCGGGAAATAATCGGGAATTAATCTGGAATTATTGGGAATTAATTGGAAAATAACCAGAAATTGATCAGGAAATAATCGGGAATTAATCTGGAATTATCGGGAATTGATTGGAAAATAATCAGAAATTAATAGGAAATAATCGGGAATTAATCGGTAAATAATTGGAAAATAATCAGAAATTAATCGGGAAATAATCAGGAATTAATCTGGAATTATCGGGAATTAACTAGAAAATAACCCAAAAATAATCGGGAACTAATCGGGAAACAATCAGGAATTAATTGGCAATCAATCAGAAATTAATAGGAAAAAATTTGGGAATTAATCAGGAATTTTTTCCCTTTCTCCACAATTATTTTTAATTAAAATCAGAGCTAACACACTCCTGAATGAGCCCGAGAGCAAAAACCTGGAGCATTTCACCTTGTTGTACTTTTTCCTTCAAAGCTCAACTGGACTCAAATGTAAAAGCAGGCAAATCCTTCATCTGATTACTCAGAAACACTCAGTGCTGATTGTTTAATTAGCAGTGTGTTAGCAATGACATCAGAAGATGTTCCAAYACACAGCACACACAGGGGTGCCTGAGGCAGGAGGGGACCCCGTGCTCCATTTACAACAGTCCATCTGTTGGCATGCCAGAGCCAAGRGCAGGGTCTAAACCCCAGCCCCAGTGTGGGAAATAAGGGATCACAGCAGAGTACATTTCAATAATTAATGCTGTTTCCCTGCCATTTTGGCAGATTTTTGGATGACTGGCTACCTAAAAAGCAATGGAGCCAACACTCCCCAAGAGCGGAGCCTCACGAGATATTTAGAATCCATGGTCAGAGACGGGAGGGCAAGGAAAGGAATCTGTCTGCTGCTTTCTATCWGCTAAACCCAACTCCAAGATCAAATGAGCCCGAGCTCTGCCAGAACCCTCACAAGCTCCCAGGAAGGCTCCTGGCACCTCATGCCAGGAACAGCTCAGTGACAGAGCACACCAAGAGAGGCAAACCAGAGCTCTCTGCAGGGAAGAGACTCAACTCCAGTAACATGAGGAGACCACAGGAACAGCATCTCATTTTTTAAAGCTCTTTCTGAGGGTTGAACTGTGACAGGATGCAGCTGGAAGGAGGACACGTACTAGCCCAGGATCTGCAATACACTGCCCTCAGGATGACAGTCCACTGGCAGCATCACAAACACAGGAATAACAGGCCTTGCAGAGATATTCCATCTCATTTTCCCAAAGAAAGCCTCAACAAACCCCACTCACAAACAGAGCATAAGCAGGCACAGCCCATGACAAACCAGCCAGTTTGAGTCTGGCTCCTTTCCCCCTGCATCAGAGGGTTAAACCCACCGAGCCTCGACTCCGCCGTGTCCTCATGCTATGCTTCCCACTGAGGCCATCATCTTCCTCTTTCACGGGCTTGAACATAAAGGGAGGGGGRTCCACGGGCTTCTCGATGGGCGGCAGCTCCCCGTACTTCTTGAAGTGAATGCGACAGTCGGTGCACAGCAGGATGTTCTCTCGGCCGCCGTGGTGCCAGTCCTTGGAGGCTTTGGGCAGGAAAAGCAACACTCAGCACCACACACAGCACAAACACAGGGAGTCATTWAAAAAGCTACAGTCACAAAAGCAGCTGCTTTGTTACAGGTAACAAAGATGGAGAAGTTTTTGGAAAACTTCCTCCTGCTCCAGTGCACATCCTCAACACTCAGTTTACAAACTGTGGTTATTTGTTTTAAGAAACTAGTTTTGAGGCACAGAAAAGGCCTCGTCTGCTCTACCTGGGAGCTAACAGGCAGCTGTTCCTCTGTGGTTTCTGCAAGAGAAGTGAGCTCTGAAGCTCTCATTTCCTTCCCCATTCTGGGGCTCCCACTTCTATCTGTGCACATGCCCATACGTCAGACAACCTTCAGGAGCAGCCACAGGAGCGGGGCTGACGCATGAGAGATTTGGTGCAGCACAAAGCAGTTTTGTGTGTGACAGTCACAGCCCAACACTGATTCATTATGTCACAAATTGATTACATAGATTATGGATTATGCAGATTTATTCCTGTAGAAATGTCTACCCCAGGGTTCTCCTTTGTCACTGCAATATTAATTTGCAATGGCAAAGCCTGATTAACTCTGTTAGGAACGCTGCTATTTCAGCTGATTCACCCCCATGGTTGGGAACAGCACAGGAGCTGCTGGTGCTGACTGCAGCCACAGCCCAGCAGGGACTGGGACATACTGGTGAAGGGACTGGGACCTACTGGTGGTGAAGCAGTGGCGACAGGCGTAGCCCTTCAGCTCCTGCTCRCTGTCCTCGCTGTCAAAATCATCTTCACTGGCCGAGCTCAGATCCACTGAGGGTGGGAGGACAAGGGAAAAAGGAAAATGGAAAATAAACACTCAGCAGGATTTTCTATTTCCTCCTACTTGGCTAAAATAACCATTAAGCAAAAGAGATCGTGACCCCCTACACCCACCCTGCCTTTCCAGGCCATTATTTCTGATTTTTCAAACTGAACAAGACCAGACCTCATCAGTCTGCACGTTAAGGGAGGGAGGATTCCAGGAATGTGCCAAGGGATACAACTCCTGGAACCTCTSAATCAGCAATGGTACATTTCCAGGTAAGCTGTCATCCAAATCCCATCCATGGTGAGTTAGAGGCCATGTTCCAAACCCAACATTTTCAAGAGAAAGGAGGTTTATCTTAGAACCTGATCAAACTTATAATCAAATATTCTATATTTAAAACCYACTCTACAAGATTCCATGAAAAGATCCTGTGGTGGTTTTCCTGGTTTTTATTTTGTTAGCCAGCMGTACAGGTGTTTGTGGGTGGAGGAATCAATGCTTACATACARTGGACCTGTTTGAAAAACATGTTGTGATTGTTTTGGATGAGAGGCACTGAAGGATAACACCAGCTTTCCAATCCTTACTGCAGGGCTCAAAGCTTCATCCCACATTGCAAAAATGTCATGTTTTGAACAAGAGGATATGCAAAGGGTCCCTTTCCTTTGTGGCAAAGTAGCTGATTACACATTTGTGAGCTCAAAAGCTGCATCTAAACCGCTGAAAATATGCAGACATCACAAAACTGTATCTTATCTTCTAAACACCTCAGGAGTAAATACTTCCCTTTTGAGAGCACTGCATTTTTCTAGTCCACCACTATAAATACACAACGTAACAGGGCTGTAATTTGTCACAAGCAGGAAGCCCTCTGGCTTCTTCTGTTCGAATCTTTAATTAGAAGAGAAGTCCTTGATGCAGAAATACTRTTTTTTCTAAAGGATGTTTGTACATGCAGGTTACAGTTTATGCATCCAAGCTTACAGATTCTACAGTACTTGCCATCAGCATTTGTCAGCAAACTCGTTACCCTTCAAATTAACACAGGGTTACATTTAATARCCACCCCTACCATAATTCCTACATTAATACTTGCAGGTGTTCAAACCCTGACTGCAGAGCTGACCCCAGGCTAGCACTTGCTTTCTTTCACTAAATGAATTTTTATTCTCGTCCTGCAGTCAGATCTGTAAGGATGGGCTCTCCCAGCTCTTGGACGTGCTGAGTTTGTTGGACTGAGCTGTGGAGTGCAGATCCTCACTCCTTGTGCACAGAGATGGATAATAAATCCTGCCTGTTGAGCAGGAAAAGCCACCAGCCCTACCCCTCCCTGCCACCCTGGCCACAATTCTGTGTCCTGCCTTCTTACCACATCCTGCACCTGCCCAAATTCATTTTTAAATCTGGCCATTTCTGCCTTCCACAGTCCCTTTTCTTTATGAGGCACAAGGGCTTGGAAACCCTTAAACCTCACAGGATAACAAACCCTTCTCACATGGACTAAGGTTTCTATGCCCACATGGACCCCGGGCAACGCAGCATGTCTTTGGGGAGTTAATCTTGGTTTAGACACTGCTCCAGGCAAGGCCAATGTTCTTCCAAGACTCCTGAGGGTACAGTGCTGGCTGCAGAARGCAGGGATCACCCAGAAGGATGGAAGAGCCTTCCTTCCAAAGGGATGGAGGATTTCCTTCTTTCTGTGGTTCTTAATGCCCATTTTACTGTAATAAGCCTGGAGAAAATACAACACAACACCCAGAAATCCAATCCCAGGGCAGCATTTCCATCCTTACAGGAAGCTTTTATGTTTAAGGACTGCACAAAGCCCTGGGTGATCAAAGCTGCCTTCCACATTCCAGCATAATGGTGCGGGAGATGGAGAGGGCAGCAGCCTGAACTCCATTTCCTTCTGCTCCCTGGGAGGAGCAGCAGCACCAGCACTGTTCCCACTGCTCCCTGCACCTGAACAGAGCCCAAAGCAGCGTTGAGCACTCACAGAACTCGCTGGAGGGGGGCCTGGAGGGAGTGTTGACCGGCGTGGAGGCGGTGCGGGTTTTGATCCTGCGGAACACTGCCTGCCTGCGGTGCCGCCGGTGCGCGCGCGAGCTCGCCGCTTCGGGAGTTTTCTTCCAGTAGTAATAGAAGGTGATGAGTTCTCCCTGCAAACACAGGAGGAGCATGTTAGAGGGACGTGCAAATGTGACTTGGCAGCTCGCTGCCTGCCCTGTCTCTCTGTATGCACATGTGGATTTTTTCTAGGAAGAATCATTATGTGTTTCTGCCAGAAAGAAGAATTATTCAGGTAAGACACACACAAAAAAATCCTCATTATTTTTTTTGCCTGCTTTTGCAGAGGAGGGAAGAAAGTAAATAAATGCTTTTTGACTCCTCCCCTAGGAGAGGAAGGAGGTTGGGAAGTTTCCAGCTCCTCCAGGATGCTGCTGGTGCCAGTGCTTCGGAAGAGGGTGCCCTTGTGCCACTGTCAGCACCCTGTGACACCACCCCAAAGCTGCCCCAGCCCCTCTGTTCACAGACACAACCACCCCAACCCAAACACACTCTGCCATTTTGTCAGCCTACATTCCACAAAGTGGTATTTTTCAATATTCCTGCGTAAGGAGCTGAAAGTTTGAGTAAAAACATGTTMAACAACAAGTCTATAACCGTAACACAACCCTAGCACACTAAATCGTGTTTTAATTTGAATATATATACCCACATCTAAATTAATTAAGCAGTTAAAAGAGCACACCTAGAGAAATGAGTGATAATTTCACAGCATAATGAATCTGGCTTGCATTCAAGGAGTGGAGCAGCTGCCATTCAAACCTGTGGATGCAATGCTGAACCAAAGAACAGCATGTGGTTTTAATCTCTTTTCTCTTACTTTGAAACCCCATCATTTCCTGGCGACTTGTCTGCCTCTAAGGTAAAAGGTGTTGTTGCTTTCAAGTTGCAAGAGAAAAACGGGGAAGTTCTAACCAGCCCCTTGAAAAAAAATCAACATCAGAACAAACATACCTGAATTGCCCACAAAAAGGGTTTCTTTGAACTGTGTTTTATGTGATCAAATAAGCTCAGCCTGCTGCCTCCGTGGGGAAATCCTGCAGCCCCTGCTCCGGGCAGAGCAGGAGTTAACTCCAATAACGACCCTGCCTGAATCCAAACCCTCCCCAGGGCCCCAAACAAGCAATTACAGCCACAACCAATACCTGCACCACTGAAACACTCCAAAGACAAAGGGAGGATGTTGTTCTAGACATTAACTGCTGACATTTAAGACACTTTAGAATTCTACCGATTCCTAATTTAAAAATAGAAACCCCAGAAGAAAGAACACAACCACAAGGGTGATTTCTGGCAGCAGGCAGAACAGATCGTTTTTAATCTGTGCTGCCACAGACTGCGATGATGCTCCTGATCCCCACCATGCACCTGAACAATATTCCTGCATTATACATTAAAATAACAAGTATTTAGAGTGATGGTTGGTGAGGAGGAACAAGTGAGCAAAACATTACCTACAATTCTTAATTCTGAAGGATAAAAACCCTGCTAAAATATTAAAAATTGCATTTCCTGATGAGAATCTGAACCTGGCTGGGGATGAGCACCCAAGCCATGGCAGAGCAGGATTTCTGAGCCCAGCACCCTGCTCTGCTCCTGCCTGCTCCCTGCACGTGTTTGCTTTGGAAATACCATTTCCCTGAGCCCATTAAGTGGGCTCAAAGTCCACCCAGCCCAACTGTTTGTCCACTTGGGGATATGCCTGTGCCAGGAGCCAGGCTGGGCTCTGCAGGGAAGCTTTTGCAATGCTCTGCACAGGCAGAAAAGTCTCCTGCAAATGAAATCACTCATTTCTTACCTATAAATTCATTTGTATCAAATCTGAGGCGTCAGCACCAAGGAGCAGATCAGTAAATCCCRTGTCTTTATGTCAGTGAATTAATGTGTCCTCTGACACATGGCAACAGCAGAGTACAAACCRATCTGTTCTCCCATCATAAAATAGGGAATGGGAACCTGTTAGAGCTCCATTTACACACTGCAAAGGCATCAGGTCCCWGGGGAAGTTTAACAACTTATACATGCACTGTATCATAAACCAAACTTCCAAAAAGAAATGGTGTATCTTTCCAGGAAATGCCAAATTCATGAGCACAATGCTTTTCCCCCCTGAGACTCACTCAGAAGTGCACTCACAACTGCACACAGATGAAGATGAAGGCAAAGTCTACTCATTCAACAACTGGTTTTAGCCCAACTAGGAAATGTGGACAGATTGAAGGACTAAAGAATATTCTGTACTTCCAATTCATCATTGGACTGCACGAGTTCAGCACTCAGCAAAGCTGGAAGTCAGAGGGGGAGCAGACACAGAGCTCAAGCTCACACATAGGTACCCCACAGAAAAAAACCCAATGCAAGATCTGATCATCCACCTGGCTCTCCAGGATGCCACTGTCTGCCCAGGGGATTAACTCTGGATGAGCCCAGCCTGGCAGGATTAGAGCCACCATCCTGGTGCCTGCATGGGTGGCACAGGCTGGAGCACAAAGGACTAAGTCAGGAAAGCTTTGGTTCTTCAAACAGGGAGCAAAAACAGCTTCCAGCCTCACTGCAAGGAAGTCAAATGAGCTTTAATCAAACATGCACAGTGCGTGCTGCTGAAAGCCAGGGCACATAAATTCAGGAACAAAAGCTGCTGCAGAAATCAATAGCCTCCTGAAACATTAACACAGGCCAGCATTGATCAAAGGCCCTGGGACAAAAGGCTGCCTTGCAAATTAGCTGCTGGTTTTGCTTGCAAGCAAACAGAGAAGCATGAACGCTCTGACATGAATGGCCTGTAATGATCATTTTGTTGGCGGTGATCTCACCTCACCGCAAGGTCTGGCAGTCAGCACATCCCACAGCCTGAGCTGGGCTGGGCCAGCTGCTCTGTGGCTAGCAGACCATCAGCCAGGGCTAGTGCTGCCCTGCCAGCCTGCAAACACACTGAGCCTCTCCTTTAGGTGCTCTGGGCAGGCTGGGTATGGCCAGGACACACACAGAGCCAGGGGAAAGCAGCCTGAGCCACCCTCGGGTCCCCACAGGACTGGCTCTGCT
>NW_026623498.1:945709-967348 GCF_030028575.1 Malurus melanocephalus | reverse complement strand
ATAAATAAAGGAATGGTGAGACCTGTAGGGTGACTGCACCGTGCCACATCCATGCACAACGCTGTCAATGCCATCCCAGACCAAAGCCACCAAGGCCCAGCTGGTTTTTTTCCATCAGTGTGGGGAGAAGATTCCTTTCCCTTCCAAGATTCATGGCTCTTCCTGTTCACAGCAGCCTCACCTTCACTCGATACASCACCACCTCTTTTTTCCTGCACACACAACCCCATTTTTCCATGTTAACATCAGATTAACTGTCCCAAACACATTTAAAGCAAAATGAGAAGCATTATTCAGGCTTTTAACAGCACATTTCGCTGAGAACACCTACATTCCCCAGTTTCAYGAGGCAGAGGGGATTATGTTCCTCACTAAAAACACCAGTTCAGCTTTCACCGATTCTGAAATACATTCYGAGCTCACGACTCAAGTCTCCTGCCTCCTCCTGCCAAGGCCATTTCACCCCATGTTGTAGGTGCATATAAAAAAGTCACACTTCATCTCCTTTTAGCTCAGTTCTGGGGATTATTTTTGCAGAGGAAGATGTGGCTCAGTTCCCGCTTGCAGGAGCACACAGCGGGGAGGTTTCTGTGCCCTTCAGAGCTGACACCTGGATTGCTCTCCAGTCCTCACCCTGCTTCACCCAGGCATTTTCCTTGCCTTGGGGCATTTTCCCTCACCTCTCCYACTGTTCTCACCCACCACTCTCACCTGGGAGTTGTCCCAGCTCAACCAGGCTCCCCAAACTCCATCACCCCCCATCAGAGCAGCTCCTCCATCTCCAACCCTCAGCAAACCCTCCTTTCCTACTTCTTATCAGCAGTTTTCAACTGTAAAAGACATGGCCCAAGCTGTGCCCCGTGTTTGTGTTTAGTCTTGCCCTGGGTAAACAAAGGATTAAAGCTGGGTGTGCATCTGTGGATGGGAGGTTCTGGCAGCCCTGCGGCCCAAGCTGTGCCCCGTGTTTGTGTTTAGTCTTGCCCTGGGTAAACAAAGGATTAAAGCTGGGTGTGCATCTGTGGATGGGAGGTTCTGGCAGCCCTGCATCTCCTGTGCAAGCCAATCACACACACACATCAACTTCCCTTCAAGTATCTGTTAGGGTACAACACAGTGAGCAAACACAATAATTGCTGTTTAATTTCCCCAGAGCCGAGCTCTGCCAGGGAAAAAAAAAAAAATCATGGGGGAGGGGAATAGCTTTACAGTAATGAAAGAGAAAAGGTAAATGACAGCACTCCTCTGTGGCTGTGAGCAGAGCAGAGGGGAACAGATTGTCCAGCTGTGGCCTTAATGAATTCACAATCTTTCTGGAATGCATCAAGATTTTATTAAGTCAACTCAATTTAGCTAATGTTCCTGTAAAGTCCTGCAGTAAAATCAGTCTCCAGTGCTTCTCTCCCTCACTGGATCCCCTGGCACAGGCTGGGTCACTGCAGCTGCTCCAGGGCAGCATCAGAACACAGGTTTGATAATGGGAGTGTGTGGAACACAAACACAGAATTGTGATGGAATCCTCACCCCTGCAAGTGCTCCCAAAAYGTGTGSATGTGACACTTGGGGACACAGTTCACTAGTSAGAGTGCTGGGTTAATGCTTGKACTCCATGATCTCRRAGKGCTTCTCCAGCCCCAATGATTCCATGGTTGGTTTTTCTTACAAATCCAGACCCACAGAGAGGAAATGTGGCATGCTTGTCTTGGTCTGAACAAGCTGAAGGACTGAAAAAACACAGCAGGGCAGTGAAAAGCAGCTGTGTGCTGCTCCAGGAGTTGAACTTGGCCATTTTTACAGACTGAAGCTTGGCCTTGGTGCCTCTGCCAGCCATGACAAATAGCTTTGCACGTGCTCTAATTAAGCAGTAAGTCTCAGCAGCTTGTTCAGTAGCACTGATTAATGTCCACCTTGGGTGCACAGCAATCCTGCATATTCCAACACATTACTGAGGTTTTAAGAGAGGCTTTTAAAAATCAAGCAATATTTTACTCAACACTACAAAAAAACCCATTAAAAATGGTGTGAAGCTCTCTAAGGAATCCCCTGCAGGTCTCAGTGCTCTGGCAGGTTTTAAAGGCAGAAGCATTTTACCTTGCAGTTCCTCTGGCCATTTGTTATCTCCTGGATGGCAACACAGCCTCTGCTAAGAATTCTGCCCACAGTTCCAGGAGATTGGCTGCTCCCCCACTGTTTCCCTGCTCTGCACACAGTGAGGTTAAGCTCCCTGGTTTCATGTTTTTATCTCAAACTGCTGGCAAACAGRCTGGGCAAGTGGCAATCCAAAGAGCAGACAGGTGTGTAACAAAGCCAGGCTCACTCCTTGGCTTTTATGCTGTCAATTTACTCCCAACACAGGAAGAGTCACAGAATTTCCTGGGAACCCAGCCGAGGCTCCATCTGCATCTTCTGGATTTCATTTGGTTGTGGAAAAAAACCTGCAATCAGATAGAGCTTTCTGCTTTCTAATTGTTTGTGCTAAATGAGTGCTGGTATCCTGCTTGGTCCCCCATCACCAGGGCAAGAGGGAACTTCTCTCTCCTAAAAAAGATGCTTCTGAAAASCTCCACAGGTCCWGAGGAAACTGGGGCACTGCTGAGARRGCTAAAATAAGCCTGGAACCTGAAGATTTCACTCCCAAGTTCCTCAAGCAGTGAAGAGACCACARTAATTTCACTGTGCCTGTTACCCAAACACACAGGTCACTGCTGTAATTGCCCCAGGAGAATCCATCTGCCCTTCTTAACTACTACTAATCCTTCACCATAATTGGTGAGTAATGGAATCACTGTCAGAGATCAGAGGCAGTGCAGGGACTGCAAAGTCAAGAGAAAAAAGGAAAGGAATACATGAGCTGGATGTAAATAATCCATCCTTCAAAACAGACATTATCTGCAGGAACACAGCAAAATTCAACCACTGTGCAGCATCTTCCATCTGATGACAAAGTCAATGCAGTTTTACAAATTAAGTCAGCACATCCTTCTGAAGTTTTATGGTGGGGGGAAACAGAGGATTTATAACTGGCCGAGATCAATCCTAGTGGGAAGGACAATTGTGCTGATTMACCTCCAGCTCTGTGAGCAGCTCCAACACTGACAGCCTCCGAAATTCCTTCATAACTCCAGGCCAGGCCTACTGGACAGGCTTATCCATCCTTAATAAACCCAGGACTGGCTGAGTGTTCAACATTCACTTTCCTTTTGCCCTAAACCAAGCTGCTCTTTCCTACAGCTGGGTATCCCTGGTTCATTCCCACCTCGATGGGATGGCTTCTGCAAACCACACAGAAATCAAAACTATCCTGAAAAAAGCACCAGTAACATCTCTCCGTGCCACATCTAACTCACCATTTTCATGTAGTTCAYTTTTTCATCTTTTCCAGTGTTTGTAATTAAGGTTGCACAAACTGGCAGGAAAGAAGATAATTAACATTTTATGGAACTTACCCTCSCTATCAGCTCTATGCAAACAATTCTTTTTTTCCCTGTTTTTAGGGATTTAAGTACCAGCTTTAACAGTTCTGCAAAACAAATGCACAGCACACTGGGGCATTGTTTTAAGGCTGAGCCCCAGTTAAAAGCTGCCGCCCTTCTCTGCAGCTGTATGGCTGYACTGTCAGGCCAGAATGAAAAGAAAGCTTTTGTAATTAAGGCTTCTTCCTCCAGAGACTCCTCTTTGTTAATCAACAGAGTTCCCAATCCCCACAGGAACTCACACACTGTTGGCTGCATCCATTATTAATTCTTAGRGCCTGTCTTTAGCAGTGGCAGTGGTGGCTTTCCTGTGTCAGCACCCCCAGGTACATCCCAGGGGAAACCACAGGGTTATAAAACAGGGAGGGTTMAGGACCTCAGTGTCTCATCCACATCTGTGGAGTTTATTTCCTGCTCAGCTCCCCCTCTGCAACTTGCATTATCAACATTGCTGGGGTTAGAAATGCTGCTTTGCCCGACCCATTTCATCTCCAGTAATTTAACTTCACCCTGCAGCTCTCAGCCTGTGCCCAGTTCTGCAGCATTGCTGGGATGTTCTCACCCCTGAGCACACACACAGGGCCAGGTGAATGCAGCACAGCATGGTTCTGAGGAACAGAGCTCAAATGCCTCTGCAAAGATGGCACAAGTTGCTGTTTCCTTGAGCCAGCAGTTTTTCTGTTCCATTTTAGAGCCCACATCAAAGCCCTGGGGTTCACAGCTGGCCGTGCAGAATCTCTCCCTTCAGCCTCTTGTTAAATTCAAGTTCTCAATATCTGAACTCACACACCAGGACAAAAAGGAGAGTGGGATAAATACCCAGATAAATTAATGCCACTTATTAAGGAAAGYTTTCAGGGCTTTGGATCATGCCTTCCCCACTCCACTCACACCTCTCCATCAAYACTGTTACAGGCAGAATTCAGCAGCACAATACCCAGAACAGCATTTCCTCAATGGAGGTGCCAATTATCCCTTTAACTGCACTTTCTTTTTGCACCAGCTCAATATTTAAGTTTCTTGATTGAGTATTGCTGGAGTTGAGGTTGTGGAACAAAACCCCATTTCCCTGCTGCWGGCTCCATCCCGAGGACACCTTTCCAGGGCCTCAAACACATCCCATTTTCACTCTGTAAATCCAAGCTATCCTGGTTCCTGTGGGGGTGTGTCAGCGAGAAGCGAGCCATGAAGCCATAAAGCACTTCCAACCACCACAAACTCCATCCTGTAAACATTTTTCTATTTATCTGCCCTTCATTACAWGCACAATCTTATTATCTCTGCACATCCTCAAAGTGACAGCCGTCAGGGTCACCCTATAAAATATACATGGGCAATGTTACATCTAATGACTGGAGCAGGCAGGGAAATGAAGGATGGGAGGAGTGGAAAACCGCAGGATGTTTGAAAGGGATCATCAGTTATATCTGTGCATTTCCTGAGGTGATAATTGAATGACAGTGGCTGGGAGGAAAATCCATTTTTGAGCCTCGGAAAGGACTGCTAAGGAAGAACTGTTTTTGTGCTGGCAGCATGTAATGGCTGCCAGGAAATGGGAAYGGCTCCTTCAGCCCCAGCAGCTCCACGGATTTCAAACAGGGGCTGAGGATCACTTCAAGCACAATCAGCTAATCAAACCAATAAAAAAATATCGACAGATTTTGGTCATTTCATCTGCCACCCAGACTGCCTGTTGCTGTGCTTTGCATGTCAGCTTTCATTAATTTAAGTGAAAGGCCAATCTGTGTATGTGCATGTGCATGAGAAAGGGACACTCCAAACACAAGGACAGAGCATTGTATACTCTCATAATTTCTGTTTAAACAAAGTATTAAAAACTTAATTCTGCTATTCAGCAAGGAATTTAATCCCCCTGCATCCCAGGAAGGTACAAACGCTCATTTATTTCCCAACAAGTGAAATTAGGCCTGCAATTTTTAATAAAGTTTTACTACTTCAAGAATATTTTCCTTATTTCATCATGCCAATTTTACAAATAGAASCAAACTATATTTACCAAAACCTTTCCTGAGCTGTAACTGTTAGCTGTTTTTTTTTCTGCTTGTTGACTACTTCACAGCAATAATTCCAGCTGGTATTTCAAGCAAGCCTTTCCCAGGGAATTGTCACTTGGGATCAATACTGTCATCACTGCAGCTTGCCCTGAAGGGCTGATGGAAAYACTGAGCTGGAGCTCACAATCACAGTGGGGTTATCTCACTGCAATAAAAGAACCCCCACATTCAGACTCCTCAGTAGCTACACCAGTGTCCCAAAGCTCAGGGATTTCCTGGTAATTTTTTATCTTATTCAGATAAGATGGATGGCATTTTATTGATCTGAAAGAGCATTTCCAGTGGTGAAATTCTCTCACTTTGCAAAGCCCAGCCTGGCCCTGCTCACCTGAGCAGCCACTGCTGCCCCTGGCACTGGGCACAGAAGTTTCCAGTTGTCTGTCAAGCCCGATTAAAAGCCACCAATTGTCCCTGTGTGGCAAAGCAGGGTGAGCACCATCATCCCTCAGCATTTCTCGGGCACCCTGGATCTGCTCTGAACCCAAATCACTGCAGGTTCCCTATAACAGCCACACATGTAAATCCTACAGCACCTGAGGGCCACCAAGGACTGTTCTGCTGATGAGAGCTGCTGCTTCTGTTTGTGTGGAGCTGTCTCCTGGCCTCCCAAGTTAAACTGGAATAATATTAGCAGGGTTTATAGCACATTGTATCAGCAGGTATGGACACCAAGCAGACAACACACCACAAACCAAGGAAACAAACCCACTCAWACAAACAAACAAATACAGATGCTGAAATTCTGATCTGATTTTCCATTATCAACAGGGCAAGGAGAGCAGAGAGGTGGGCAAGAACTAGCCACTTGTTTCTCAAAAGCCACATCCAGTAARTGCTTTTATTTAAATACAGAAATCAGAATTGAGGGTCCACTTGGTCCTGTGAGAAGCACCAGCAGTGAGGCTKTGCCAGCAGCAGCCCTGTTTGAACTCCTGATGTGTCTGACCACTGACCTGCATTCCACACTTGCACACACCAGATGTTTCAGGTTCTCCAAACACATCTGTGCTGGATCACACAAAGCCTGGCTTGTCAAATGTACACACTCCCCTCGCTGACACAGCTTCCTCCTCCCCAGCTCGTGATCTCTGGGGGAGCTGCTGGGGTTGAGGAGTTTGTTACAGAAATGGCAGCAATCAGAAAATACTGAACATTATACACGACACAAACTCTGTGAAATCATCCCCACTGCTAATGAGAAATGCGAAGAAGGAATCTCCAGCAAACAACAATTTTAGAAGTCCTCAAATGTGGTTATTTCACGATGAAAACTATCAAGCCCCTGATTCCATGCTGAAGACAGACAGAACGTGACCTCTTAATAAAAATCACTAGCACAGGATGTCCAACATCTGAACAGGCCAGATGGAGGAAGAATCCYGTCCACTTTACACCTGGAAAGTATCAACTGAACTCACACAAAGCAGCAGCTTATCACTGAAAACTCCCCCACAGCCCAGAGGCTGAGGGAGGACAGGCTCCTGCTCTGAGTTATGGACCGAGCAACCAAAACCTCTCAGCAGAGTCCCTGTCATTAAGGCTGATTTTAAACAGACTCTGTTCCTCTCAGATCAGCTCCCTGAACAGCTGTTTTCCTTTTACTGCTCTGCAAGAACAGCTCCCTAAACCAGGAGATTTTCTAGATTAAGAATGGAAGGTTGAGGGGGTATTTCAGTGTTTTCCTGTTTATCAGAGCAATACATGAAAAGAGGAATATTGAAAAAGGACATCAAGCAACCCCCCACCCCCAAACCACAAAGAACTGCCACGTAAGCTGCTTATCCCTCAKTTATTGTTGCTTCCCTCCAGTCTCAAATTCTTTCTGTCAGGAAAAATCCTTAGCAAGCAAAATTGAACTAGAAGACAAAGCTAAGAGTTGTAAAGCAGCATTAGAAAGAGCAATTCATTGTAGCTCACTATAATACCTATACAGTGAGCTGAGAAGTGAAAGAAATTACCAATTCTTTCCAGTTCTGTTCCGCCCTGTGTCTCCAGCAAACATTAATCTGAGCTGCTCCCTCGGAAAGTGAATCTGATCCCCACAATCGGGGTAAGGAAAAGAGGCAGCAGTCATTTGGGGCATGACTTAGGGCTCTGACTCCTGAGGTCCTGCAAATCGACCTGCAGTGAGTTCAGAGACAAAAAGAGCTGCTGCCATCAATCCTGTCCCCATCCCTGTCCCACTGCAGGGCTGTGGGGACAGCTGAGGAGGCTGCCACAGCTCATTTTACTGAATGTGCCAAATTCAAAYAAGTCACTGATGTCAGTTCATGCTGTAAACTGCAGTGAGCAGTGGGATCAGTGTTACCTTTCTGTTATGGCCCCTACAGGGATGAGACTGGAGAGAAAAGCTGTGTGAGCAGGGAAGAAAAGGAATGGGATACAGCATGAAATGAAGGCAACACCATTGTTCATCAAACCTAAATAAATTCTTCAAATAGATGCAGAAACCCAGAGGCACAACTCAGTGCTGGAAAAAGCCTGCCATGGGTGTTGAGGATGCTGCTTTGGCTGCCATGAGTATGGAAGGGAACTGCAGTGCCCAAATGGCACCGTGCTGGATCCACCCCCACGGAAGCACAGAGGATGTACTCAGAGTCTTGGCTATCATTCCAAACTCTCCTGCTTTTCCCCCTCATTAAACTCATCACAGTGACACTGCTAAGACACAGAATCTATCTGTGTTCCAATCTTGCAGGTGTTGTTTGTAAGGTAAATAAGTCATTTCTCTCATTATTTCTATTGCTCAGGCCTCACACTTGAAATSAGCCTGGAATTCAGCCCATTCCCACCAGGATTCCCCGTGTCTTTACACTGCTGTCAGCAACTGTGACCAGGTAAACWGGACAAAAAGGGGCATCTTTGGGTGAGAACAAAGCAAAAGCAGCAAATTAAGACTGACGTTTTCATGCAAATGGTGCTAATGACAAAACTAAAAGGGAAAACACAGAAAATGATGCACAAAACCCTGGAACCTGAGTGGAATTTTCCCACAGTGTTGTTTTTCACAGCAGCACTGCCACCTCTTTGAAATGTTCCATGAATCTTTCATACACAAACACACTCCAGAGGCTCAACAAACACCTGACAGGCAGCTCAGGCATGTAAGGACTTTCACAGAGCTGATTTTACAGCATGTAAAGGACCCTCCACAGGCAGGGCTGGGAACTCCACGCCTCTTGCAGCCAGGATGAGGCAGGAGCAGGACTTTGCAGGGATGGGGAATTCTTCACTCCCAGCTCACTGCTCCACATGTGCTCTGAAGCATCAGTGACAGCAAAGCTGAGCAGCATCCTGGGGAAAAAACAGGAGCTTGGGAGAGCAGAACCATCCAGAAGTCTAAATCCACTCTGACCTATCCAGGTGCAACACATGGAGAAAAACCAGGGAACAGCTCMTAAAAGTTTGAGTAGATCCCAAAGAAGCTGAGCTGTTGCAGTGATACAGGAGGGCAAAMCCCCAAATTCCAGTGAAATGGGGATGCTGTGACCTACACTGGAAGGGCACAYTTCCCCTCCAGCAGAGCCCCAGAGCACAGGACAGGTTTGCTGCTACTCACAGGTCCCTAATCCATCACACACACACTTCTGCAAAGGGGGCTCCTAATTGAAACCACTCCAGCTGTCAAACACACACCAAAGCCCTGCCTGGGGGTCACTGGCCCGTTTYTGCTGTGGTTTGGTTACTCACCAGGCTTAGAAAAGCTGCACCCCATGACCCTGGAGAGGCAGCAGGGCCCAGAGCAGGTGTGGGGCTCCGAGTGAGCACAATTCCTCCTGCAGGAGRGCTCTGAACCCTTAAAGGAATTATTACTGGGTGCACCTCGGTTCTGTTCAAAGGTGCAGGGACCTGCARCTCATTTTTCCAGGTTTGCCTCTCCGAGGGCAGACATCCCATGGCCAACAGCTCCCTGGGGAGCAGGGAAAGCAGAGCTGCCAGGAGCCCAGCAGCCTTGGAGCGAGCCACGTCAACATTAATTATGATGGAGACAGCACAGAGGCAACAAAGCACTGGCAGCAGCTCACTCCCTCCATTCCTCACTTCCCTGCTGCCCTTCCAAACTCRGCTCCAGACATGAAGTGGAAATCCCCTCTCTCCTGCACAGGAAGGTGACTTTGGGAAATGAGGGGCAATGATCCCAGGGAGCTGCMTTACCCCAGAGCCCTGTCCTACCTGGGGACACCCATGCACACCCTGCAGGCTCCTGAAGGCTCAGATCCATCCATGTCCATCCACTGATGCCCACGAGCTGTTTCCCTGCTCCATCTGCAAAGACCCAACTATAGAATTATCCTCATTACAGAAACTGCCCTTCCTCAGCAGCTGCCAGCAGAGCAATTCCAGAACTGCAGCTGGAGACTGAACAGAGAATTGGCGAAGTTACACAGAGGGCTCTGCTCAGCAYTGAAGGACAGCAGATACCTCTGCAGAGAGACTGAAGCAAACTTTTCTGACAAATCAGAACTTCTGAATCCCAAAACATGAAGTCCCTGCTAGTCTGGGTTTGGGATTTTTGTTGTTGTTGATTTGTTCAGGGGTTTTCCCCTCATTTTGACATGACCTTTATGGAAYGACAAGCCCAGACTGAGCAGTGCACCAGAAATGCTGTTTATCCACAGCCTGCAGGATTCTACCCACACTTTCAGCTCAGAGACGACAACTAAAGCAGTCAAACATAATGCCAAACTCAGTTTTAAACATTTCCTGTATCTTTGCTACACAAGTTTCCTTGAAAAGGTCAAAGCAGAACTTCAGCAAGTCAAAGAAATCCCAAACCTTCCTGCTGGTTTGGCGCAGACACAAAGCCCTRAACGGGGTGATTCACAGGGGTTTGTTACGTATTCCTGAACTGCTGAAGCAATGAAAACTCCTGCAGTTGCAATCTGTGAATGCCAGCATGGCAGAGCAGTGACTCAGGACTGTGTAAACAGGGGATGAGGGCGATAAAAGAATAACTGCATGAGGTGGGAGACGGGAGGGGGATCTGCACCCACACACAGAACAACTCCAGGATTTGTTTCAGCAGCACTGTCCATGTGCTCCATGGAAAAAGAGTCAGGAGAGAGGGGCAAGTGGGGTCAAACCCAACCACAAACAGCAGCTCCCAATGTCCATGTTCCTGTACAGCAGCTACACTGCTGTTAAATAAAACCTTCTCCAAATAAATGTGCGATTTCCAAATATCTCCTGGGCAGCTCTGGGTTCCAACTCTCTGCTTGYTCAAATCCAACAAGACTTTTCTCCTCTTCATCCTTCAGCTGGAAATCATTTGCATCATTTTTAAAGTCTTACAAGTTTAAGATATACAGATTTGCCTGAAACAAAACCACCACAAACCTTAATACATAATAAATAAGGGGAAGATAGGAAGAGGAGTCTTAAGCCCACAGTGCRCAGACAATTTTTCAGAAGCCCTTATGCTCACAAAAAAAAGGAATGTTTTTCTAAAGCCAGGCAACAACAACGAGAAAAAAATCTATCCCATCAAATGACAGCGAGTTAGAACACGAGCTGGAATTGTTAAATCAATACAACTTCAGCACAGCACGGAGGGAGGAGGCCTTTGTCCCTGTCACAGCAAGGTGAAGGTCCAGTTACACAAGCCCCAGAGCTGTGCTGCAGCCTGCATCTCCTGCAGCAGCGGCACTCAGGAGAAATGCATTTCTCCATCTGCTYTTTTAGAGCCCAGACGGTGCAAGGTTTGTGGCACACAGCTTTAATCACATTTCAACGGGTGAGGTTTTGCAGAACAAAACCAGGTCCAAAGCAAAGCCCTCCAATTTCTGTAAATTCTGCTCTCCCACTTTCTAAGCCATGTTCCATGCCAGCTGCATTCCTGCAATGCAGTGAAGGACAGCAGTGTAGGAAGTGTTGTCTGTGTGACAGCAAAGCTGCAGAGGAGCCAGACAAGCTCCAGTGAAGCATAACCACCAAAGTGAACAACCCTGCCCAGGCAAAAAAACAACTCACTGCACAAACAAAATTCACCCTTAACCCTGAAGAAACTTAACCTTAACCTTACAGAAACTTCAGGGAAGGGAAAATAACAGATGGCAWGTAACAGGCTGCAGAAACAGGACAAGGAGAGAGAAAAGGGTTGGGTTTAAAGCTTAGTGGGGTTTCTTTTGGTTTTGCTTTGGTTTGTTTGTTGGGGAGGTGGAGTGATTTATTTCTCCAGTTCCYTCTCATTGTAACTGAGGTAATGAAAGACTTGAGCTTTGGCAAAGATCCCCTCCGTAGCCATAAAATAAAAAAGAACTGTAATTAAAGCTACCAGAAACAAAGCTAATCAAACTCAACAGTAACAAAGGGCAACAGAAACACRTTCACTGTATCAGATCTTCCTTGCTGGCCCAAAGCCCAGAATTTTCATTACATTTTTTTTCCTTTCCCCCCCTATTTCACAACAGCATTAACCAGCCCTGGCCCAGGATGCCTCAGCTTTACAAACTCTATTTGTAGATCAGCTTTTCATGATCCAAACACCCAGCATGTGGAAAGTGTTAAGTCTTTCATGTCATAGAGGAGGTCCTTAAAACTTCTACTGTTCAACTCCAAAATCTCAGAGCTTCACAGACCATTAGAGGTTTGTGAACCACAGGGAAGGGCAGAGTTAGCAAAATAAATCAGGAGTTCCTGTGGGATGTCCTGGTGCTTTACACAAGGGGCACAAAGCAGGCTCCAGTCAAACACCAGGGAGGAGTTCTCAGATTGCAGAGGAGAGTGCTGCTTTATAACCTGGAATGTGCTCTCCTSTCTTTGAAGGGTCTGGAGGCATCCAACAAAATAAAATAACTCCGTTTGTGTCAGGGGCACTGCAAGGGAAAAGGGAGCACAGAAAGTGTCTGGGGGAGGAGGAGGATCAGCTCAACTGTTCCACCCAAGAACAAACTATTTCACCATGGCAATAAAAGCACTTATCAGCACCTTCTCCATGCCAGATTTCAAACTGTACAGGAGTTTGGTAGCRTAGAACAAACACCATTCCCTGCCAATGCTCCTTATTCCAGATGACCAGAGTTGGGAAGGATTTCCCAACCACCAGGACCGTCAGCAGTTGATATTTTGTCATCAATCTTGTAACACTTTGTTTCTTAAGACTCCAAGTTTGTAAGTAAATACAGCAATTACTGGGGAAAGCAGTTTCTTCACTCACACCTCCCCAACTCCTAAGCTCACAACGTTTGCAAAGGAAAGGGGAATTGATAAATTTAACCTTGGAAGATCTGAATCAGAAGGAAACATGCCTGCCACCACTCCAGGATTTAAAAAGAGATGCAAGAAGCAAAAGGTTTTTTGTGCAATCTGATCACTCAGTGCTTGCTGTGACATCASCTGCACCTTCTGAACCAGCAGAAAGCAAGAAGAGAAGAGGGCTGGATTTCTGTCCTGCAGAACCCTGCACAGCATGGAGCTGCTGCTGGGAGAAAACAGGAGAGGTTCACCCTAAAGAACATCACCCTCACCTAGCAGCAATCACCAACATTCTATGTCCTGACAATTTGAATTCTACCACACTCCTAAGCATTTTTCCTTCAGACACAGAACTGAAAAGCAACCTGAGCAGATTCCAGCGCGTGATGGTAAATGTTTCTTACACTTACAGAGCCAATTCTATCCACAAACTGCTTTACCTGCCCCTATGGCACAGCCTCTATTCCAACCCCCCATTCTCACTTTATTCCACAATCTCTGTAATTCCTGGGAGTCTTCCTTGGCATAAAAAAAAAAAAAAACAAGTAATCAAGCAGTGCTTCTTTTTTACAGCTGGCTGGAAACAAAACTGACAAAATGAGTGCATCTGTCTCCTGGAGTTGTTATTGTCTTTTCTCCCAGCGCAGTTCTAGCAGCACATTACAGGATATTTAGGAGTGACTGATGTGTTTGGGGGCTGGTTGGGTGCCAGGRGAAGGCAGTGGGTGCTGTTCTTATGGGGCCATCTGGGGTAGGAGRTGATGACAGAGCCCTGTGATCTCCTGTGTAAGAACTGAGTTCATGCCATGCTCTGTGGCAGGCCAGGCACACTCAGAGTACACCTCACTCTGTGCCAAGGGAGGGTTTTTTTTCCTTGTGCACAATTCCTGTGTGTGACCAAACTCCTGATCACTCACTCTCCTGAACACAAAACAGTCCGAGCTGTTTGTATTTATTCACTCCTTGAACTTGAGAATTCAAAGCAAACTGCTGCAGTAGCTTTTGAAACTGTAATCTCTGTCTCCCACACTGTAAATACACACAGCAAGCAGCACAGAGAGGATTACCTGGAGAGTATTTCTCTGTTAAACCATTTCAAAAATCAGTCCCCAGGCAGGATTATACAGATTCATTTCTTCAARAAGTCACCCCCATTTGATAACATTAGCACAGCTCTAGGACAGGATGTCCCACCAGCAGCACTGCTGCTTACATGYCTTGTTTATTTTTGCCTTTCTGAAAGCCATTTTCAAGTTTTAAAGCACATCTTCAGTCACTGCCTGGATGAGGAACAAACGACAGGAAGGGTTTGATGCATGGCAGCCGTGGAGAAGARTCTTGCCAGGCTGGGACATTCAGCCATGAAAATAAACTGCACAAATCCTTGAGMAGATACCTATTTTATGTACCTGCAATTCACAGGACCTCAGGGTTGATGTCTGAGGAGCTGATACAATCTGACAACTGCCAGGGAAGAAGAAAAGCTGCTGGTTTTTCTCACAGGGAAAGAAAATACAGTATAAATATACAGCTGTTGATGAACAAAAGCATTTTAACCAGAGTCACACATATCCTTCAGCACAGATGTAAAAGAGAATTCACAATAGGAAAATAAACAAACCAAAATTCCTTAGGATGGTGAATTATAAACAGAAAGTAAGGAAAATGCAGTGGAACAGAACTCTGAGGAGCCATTGTGTTCTCTCAGTTGTTGAGGAAGACTCAGACAATATTGCATCAATTACCCAAATAATCCTGGCTTGTATCTTTGACTACAGACTTTTCCCTACAAGGCAGAAATTGTCCTTTCTGGCTCCCTGACAGAACTCCATGCAATTGCYTAATGGCCCTCTTTTACTTGCAACAATATTTTACTCCTACCTACCTCTAAACCTTCAGAGAAAAATAAACAATGAGTTCCAATCTTGTAATGTAAAATAATAAAAAAAAAGGCCACTAGAGTGCAGAGCTGATTTATTGCCCATGCWAAACTCAATTCTAGAGTCCAGCTGGCACAGTGAACACACCTTCTGCTTTTATGCTCTTCATCTAGGAGGGTTTCTGAGTAAGAAAGTCCAATAAGCAGCTCATTTTTTGAGCTGATGATGCTGTAAATTACCTTTGGAACACAAAAGTAAAATAATACAATTGAAAATTAATCCTCTTACTCTTTCAAGAGAAAGCTTAAGAGATTTGAAACAAAAACAAAGCTGATGAGGTACTTTCTTGCTTTGGTTTTGCCTGCTTCAGCTGGAATTGAGACAGGCGGGGTTTGGGAAGGGTGTTCTGGTCTTTGGAAGATGGAGTCATTAATGAATCATTAATCAATGAGCACACACACGTGGCACAGGCCAGGTGAAATGGGCTCTGCAGAGCCAGGCAAGATGAACCTCCAGGASATGGGAATTCAAAGATGTCACTCAGGGAACTGAAACAAAGGGAGCACACATGGACATGAACCATGGAGCTGTGTCCCGAGTGTGCCAGGAGCTGCACTCACCTGCAGCAGCTGCAATCTGTTTGACATATGAAGGAACACACCATGGTGAATGGGAGTTCAACCTTCATGTCTCTTTAAAGACCTTTCCAAACCTCCTGGTTTATTATCCAATAAAGWGATGACATTTGCAATAGGTTTAACAGTTAAACTTTTGAAAACAAACCAGATCACAGAGAACACATACACTGAACATCCCTCTGCAAACAGCTTTCAGCTCAGAGCCACTTAAATTCAGGAATATCTCCATCTGAGTGAGCTCAGCTCCTATGAGCTCAGCATTTCATTACATTCCTTGGCTTTCCTTTTCCTGCTCCTGGTGAGCAGCACGAAGTGCCTGGCTGGGAGCTGCCTCAGCACACTGCCTTACCTTGGAGTCAAACATTAATGCAGTGCTCTTCCTCCATCAGCTCTTAGAGCCACACTCACAAAAACAGGAAAAAAAAAAAAAGGCAGCATGTTCCCTCCAGAAGAGTTTGTTATGCAAATGATTCAGTGGTTTCACTTACACAGGAAAAGCAACTGCTGCCTCTGCTCTGYTTCTCACTGGACTGAAGCCCAGTAGGATATTTGCTCCGACTAAAGAAAAAAAGTCTCAGCCTATCATTTGAAATCATTTCTGAAATGCAAAGCCCACAAGCCCCTGTCTGAACAAGAGCAAAGCCCTGTGCCTGCAATGGCCACGCTCTGGAAGCAGCAGCAGCAGCGAGCAGGATGAAATGAAAAGAAGCAGTGGCTGTTTATGTTGGCAGTCGCTTCAAACTCTAATGGAAAATTTCAGCTCTGACTGCATCCAGGCTAGAACAAGTTATTAAAGAAAAAGGTTCGGCTTTCAAACAGAAAAGGCTTCCACAGCCCGTCCCTCTCAGAACRCTCCCGCAGCAAAGACGAGGCAGGAAATGATATGCCTTAACTGCACTGTATTAATATTCCATCATTAGGGGAATATGGCCTCAAATAAAACAGATTTCCTTGGGGAGGAGAGCAGCGATAAAGCCCACGCCACAGCCACCAACGCAGCTCCTGCTACAAACAAGGCTCACCACTAAATGCAAATATTAAAAAGCCAGTGTAGGGCTAAGTAATCACTTTATACCAACAGACCAAGAGATATTCATCTAATTATCCCCCTCCTCTGATCAAAGGCAAGCTGCTATTTGAACAATTGTGTCGAGGGAAAAGCTGTACCTTTCAGARGCTCGGGAGAGTTCTGCACAAATATTCCTGAGGCTGTTGGCTGCCACGAGCAGCGACATGAGGAGGGCTCCGTCTGTCCTCAGAGGGACACACACCTTGCCAGCCCGCACATATGGCAACTGCRCTGACCTTTCAGCTAACACACACTTGCACTATATTTAAGAGCTACTCAGGAAGCCAATATTGTGTATTATGTAACACAAGATTAAGCATTAATGAGGCAAGAATAAAATTGTTTATCTAAACCCCAATCTAAAATTAAACASAAGTTTATGCTGAAAGCTCACACTGCACTCATTTTGTCTCCTAACATTAACAGAGCACAGCTTATTTAGTCTCTGAGGTAAGTCCCAGCAGCATTTAATTTGGAGAGAAAGATTTTACTATCAGAAGAGAGACCATTTTTCCTGAAGAAATGATGCATATTTAGCTCTTATGTGCATAAATACAGCACGGTGCAGGTATTTCAATCTCAGGAAACAGCCAATATTCATAACTCCTGTTTACACTGTGCTTTAGAGCTAAATAAAGGAGCATCCACCCAGAGGCAAGATTGCACTTTGTCATCCCTTGCTCAGCAGCCAAACCAAAATCACACACACCGCAGATACCTCTGTGCTCAACGGGGGAATGCAGAACAGAATGAGCCCGGAGCCCGTGTGCCTGCACAAAGATCCCCTGTCCTCCTCCTGGGCTCCTTGCTAAGCCTCAGGAGCTGAGAGGAGAGGAGAAGAGGCACAGAGAGCAYGGCACCAAGAGCTGGGCACAGTGAGTGTACCATGAACTGCCCTTGAGGAACACAGCACCCAAAGCAAGGTCACCCTCAGCTCTCAGAACCTGCACAAGAGCCCCACAGCACTCAGGCCCAAGCCCATGAAGGACAARGCAGCYCCAAAACCTCAGTTCAGCTGCAGTGAAGGCCATGACTGGATAACAGCACTCCTGAACCTCGGGAAGCTGCCAAAGGGACAATCACACACATCCCCTCCATTTCTGGGGGATGAGGATGGAGTTGCACTGCTCAAACAACACCCCTGACACAAAGCAAACAGCAGGAACCCCAACCAGAGGCAAACAATCCTATTTCTGCTGGGATTATGGCCTTGAACAGTTCAAACCAACTCAAACTGCCCCCAGAGGCTTCCAAAAGTTTGTGAGAGCACAAGGACAGGCCGAAGAACAGGACCCAGCTCTGGTCCCAGCAAGGTGACACCAGGACTTGGCACCTCCTGCCCCTGCTCTGATGGAGTTACTGCTCTGAACAAGCTCAGTCTGTTCCATGTTTCTATTTACCTCCTGCACGTCGCCACCACCGAGTTAAGCTGTTTCCATGAACACAGAAAGGCAATCCCCAACCTTGGAGGCATTTAAGCACCTTTATCTCAGGCCTATCACAACGCTGCTGCTTCTAAAACTCTCAAATTCAAGTAGCTCAGTGTAATCATCTAAAGAATTCAGAGCAGAATGTTAAATACTCAGAAAATCCTGTATTATCACAAAGTTTTAGCAAATTATCCCAAAATGGGTGGATGGGAGGGGAATAAAACCACATTTAAAGCCAAATCAGATAGTTAAGGAAACTGCTGCCAGCTGTGCACCTTCCATTCTCACAACATGTGAATTTAAATGAAACTAATTATTGAAAACTGCTCACGTCACAGAGAAGCCTCCAAAATTAAASTTCTTACCATGAAGAGGAGTCAGCAGTGCTGCTGAGCATGAACCAAAGGAGAGCAGGGCAGCTCAGCAGTGGGGTCAGGCACCACAACTAAGGGGGAACTACCCAGGGAAGATAAAAGGAAGGAAGGCACATGGGGATAGTGGAAAAGGTGGATTTCAGACAGCTCAATGGGAACACAAGGAAGTTTCAGAAGTTTTATTTAAAATCTCACAGCCCATCTGCATGGAGGCACATTTTCTCACAGTGTGAGAAGGTTAATGCTGATCCAACATTAAAGCAGTGCCTGCCTCGATCCACTGAACCCCTCATGGGGACATAAACATGGAAATAAACCCGAAATCTGAAATAAACCAGCAAAGACCCAAACAAACACACCCTTGATGTGGAATAAACATTCTCTTTCACAAAGCTTTTTTCTTAAGGATTACTCACTTAGAAGAAATAATTCAAAAAAATGTTTTGAATTTTCACTGTGTTGAACTAGTCAAAACACACATTGACAAATACTGATTTTCCTAATAATTCCAAATACTGATAAGACAAATAGATTTTCCTAAAAGTTACTGCACTAGGGAGGAAAAAAAGCCCAGGCACAACTCAAATAGGCCATTCCCTAACACACTTGTGAAAGCTCAGTACAGGATGGCCTAATTCTCATCTCTCACCACGGCCACTTTACACCTTCCCAAAGYAGCAAAGAAATACAATGTCATGGTCACCTCTATATCCTGACTTTCTTCACAGCAGCCTCAGCTTGATTTAACACAAAGTAGGCCTGGTCCCTACAAGAATTCTGTATTTCTGTAGCATTCCTTATCTTCTACCGTTTCTTTGCTCCAAACACAGGGTTTAAGGTGATATTAGGGAGTATTTTCCACCAGTGAAGGGTCTAGGAAAGGACACATTTTACAAAAATCATGATAATAAGGAGACCTAAATTTTAGTGGGGTTTGCAGAGGCAAAACCCCCTGGCTCCCCTCCCCACAGCCTTCAGTGAYCAGGAAGAAAAACTCTTAATAAATCAAATGTACTGAGCCACTAAGGCAAGTCACTCCAAGAATGGTCCTGACACATTTTTAACTATCCTGAAGTTGTTTTAGTGCTTTTGTATCCATCTAACAACTTTTTCAAGTTTCACCTTATGTTAATATGGAGGCTGAGCAGGGGAATAAGGCCTTTCCCTGGTGTTTCTGAAATTGCTACAGGGTTACTACACAAACACAAAAATGGCAAGCAAAGCATCTGAAATTATTCAGATGATGAAAAAATGCAGACAAATTAATCCCACAGCCTTGTCATTTACGTTATTCATTATTCCACTTTAAAGAACAGAAGTAAAACCGGACARTCAAATATTTACTGTAGCCTTTATTCTGCAATGCCTTCCCATAGCAAAACTGCTGTAAATTTTGGCAGAAAAGGATTGGGAATTAGAGAAAGCAGAAGTGAGGCCTGTGGGCAAAAATAGGAAGCAGAGATTATAAACAACCCGTTGTAGGTCAAAGGTTATTTGTAGATCAGTTACCACAGGGGCTAAAAAAACCCCTGAGCCCAAACCCATCAACACGATACTTCCCACAGCTCAGACTCAATATTTAGTCTTCTCTGTAGTAAAAAATTGGGCCTAATGAAACAAAAATATAACAGCTGAAAAACGAGAGCCTGTGTGAGGTTTAACACCACTTGCAAAACTTTTACCAAACCCCTAAGCCTGATATACAAGCTCCAACAGAAAAGTCAAGTAGCACAACCCAAGACAGATATCTGCCCCCTGCTCTCCATTTTTCATGTTTTCTTTTTCTGCCCCCTACAAAATGTTCTTCTCCACCACAAAACACCCACATTTCATATTTAAATATAAACTTAAATTTATAAAAATGCAATAAACTTCATAGTTGCTGTAATTCAAACTCAGAAGAGGACTTTTGCTGCTCAGCAACTTTACCATCAGCAGAATTCATTTCTAAAGGCAAACACTGACTTGTTCTAAATCCATTCCAGGAGATATTCTGAAGAAAAGAGGAAAGGCATGGTATGTGCTGGGTTTGTCAGATGCTGATAAGATCCATCCTRTCTCAGCATTCCTTCCCAGTTCTCACCTTTCCAGCACTGGGCCTCCATGCCTCAAAATCCAACAGAATACTGAWGTCCACCAACACCTGATCAGTAATTTCAGTTTTCTTTCTCCTTAGAATGAGTTAACTTGTAATTATCTCATCCTCCCTCTCCTTTCTAACTCACACAGTGTTACTAGTTACCACCAAAAGATTTGTGTTATCACAGCACTGTCTCACAAGAGCCTCTGGGAGGAGAATGGAAACATCCTACAGAAGCTGAGACGTTTTAAAATATTCTTACAGCAAAGCTCTTCCCCACTGCACACCCAAACTCCACCCCTACAAAAGTCTAAAGAATCAGTTAGGCTTTAAATCACTGTTTTCCAGATCACTAATATGCCGCTAGAAAACAGTCCAACTCCATTTCTATGGAGTTACCTCCTTTCTAAATGCAGAACAAAAATGAAACCACTTTCCCAAACCCTCCCTGCAKTTAAAGGACACCTGCAGAACAGAAAGCAAAGCTCATTTTAGGACAAATGGAAAAGCTGACTGGATTCCCAAGGCTTCCCAAACCCTGTGTCCCTTGCAGGAGTCCCCCACTGCTCCCTGCCCGTGTCCCTGGAGCCCTGCCGGGATTTGGGGTGGAATGACAGTTATATAACCCCGGTGAAGTTGGGGAGAGCCATGGATCCATCCCCACACACGAGTTCCATGGATTGGGAAGAGTTAAACACAGCCCCAGCACCGTGCGGGTCACAGCAGCAGCGCAGCCCTCGGCCTGCCCGACCCCATCAGATGTTGTTTTGGTTTAGGTTTTCTTTAATTACGCGATGCCATTCGAGCCCGACTGGATGACACAGAATATATTATCCCGTCATAATGTCAGAATTTAAAATTAGATTTGGTCTCCATAAACACACTTCACCCAGGCTCAGCGGCTCCGGCCAGCCGTGACGATTATTTTATGTAACATCTTTCATACCCCAAGACCTAAAAACTGCGCTAAAAACCAGCAGCTGCCTTGGCTGGCTGTGCATTTCCCTTCCGTTTATCTGAGGAGAATTCGGGGTGAAAAGGAAAGAGTTTCGCAAGATCAAGCAGCGAAGCAGAGAGAGAAACAGCGAATTACATAAAGTCCAAATGTACTTACGGTCTCCTTATTGGGAAGCAACTCCTTTCGGATTCTGAAGAAGTTCTTGCCGTACTGCCTCAACCCCTTAATAAACCGTTTCTGTGATAAAAGATAACAAAAACAGCGTGTCAGCAGCAGCAGCAAAAAACAAAAAAAATCTTAAAAGAGATTAAAAAATCCCCCGAAAGGCTGCTGTGAATCGGCAGAGGAGCCGAGCGGCGCCGGGAGCCCAAGGTCTGTCGGGGGAAGCGAACGCACCTACACGGCTGCRAACGGGCGAAAAGGGCTTGGGAAAGACACCGAAAAATCCCAGCCGCATCCCCTTCCACGTCC
>NW_026623498.1:938657-945074 GCF_030028575.1 Malurus melanocephalus | reverse complement strand
CCTCGGCTCCCCGGTTGTGCCTCTCAGCAGCAGCGGCTCCCCGATAGCCCCGGCCGTGCCCTCAACAGCAGCTCCCAGGCTGTGCCCTCAGCAGCAGCGGCTCCCGGGTTCCAGCCGTGCCCTCAGCAGCAGTTCCCCGATCTCGGTTGTGCCCCTCAGCAGCAGAGGGTCCCCGACAGCCCCGGCCGTGCCCTCAACAGCAGCTCCCCGGCCGTGCCCTCAGCAGCCTCGGCTCCCCGGCCGTGCCCTCAGCAGCCTCGGCTCCCCGGTTGTGCCTCTCAGCAGCCGCGGCTCCCCGATCTCGGCTGTGCCCTCAGCAGCAGAGGGTCCCCGACAGCCCCGGTTGTGCCCTCAGCAGCCGCGGTTCCCCGGTTCCAGCCGTGCCCTCAGCAGCTCCCCAGCCCCGAGCAGCCTCCGGCCGGCACCGCTCCCTGCTCTCCTCCCGCTCCTGCTCGGCCTCTCCCCGGTCCTTTCCCTCAGCACAGCCGTGCCCGGCTGGCACCGGGCCCTGTCCCCGCCATGGGACACGGCCACGACCCTCTCACGGCCCYCAGCACGAACCAGCGCCAGGGATTTAACATTAAACAAAAGTGCCTTTCTACGGAAGGGACAGTCCTTCTAGACAAGGACTTTCTCCTTTGCTACGAACACCAAAATAAAAAGGCTTTCTCCTTTCCTATAAACACTGTACTCAGGTATAAACAACAAGCAAATAATAAATTCTGCCTGAAAAACCGGTAAGGGATGTTGAGTATGTGGGCCCTAGTATTGTAGGGAAAGGAGGGAAATGAGAATTCATAATCCTCTAAATAGAGAGAAGCGAAAAAAAAAAAGGCTTTTTCCTTTCCTATAAACACTGTATACAGGTATAAACAATGAGTAAATAACAAATTCYGCCTGCAAAAAAGATAAGGGATGTTGGTTATGTGGGCCCTAATATTCTAGGAAAGAGAGAGAGATGAGATTTTATAATTCCCTAAAGAGAAACRAGCCTTGAGCTGGCTTCATGTATTTTGGATCACATCTTTTTGCAAACATCTGCCTGAAGGAGGTGGGCAGCGATCAGAGGCTGCCACGTTGTGAAGGGCATTTGGGATCCCRGAAAGGTTAATTCCTGCTCAAACARCGCTCTCAGAACCTCAGCAGMTCCCACCACAACCCTGGATGTGAGAGAAGAAGCTCCTTGGAACCTCCTGTCAGGGTTCTTGCAGGTTTGCTCGCACAGGGATCTGTCCTCGCCTAACCCTGACCCTCAAAACCAGCAAGACTGCAGAGTTCGCCAAGAACGTGCCCGGGGGCACGGAGACGACAATTAACCACCRCTTGTAAAGGCTTGGAGATTACAGTCAGTCCTTTCCAGTGCTGGTTTACTCACTCCCACCTGCTCCTTCCAAACCTGCCAACACAGCACCCGAAATCTCACTGTTCAAGGGCTCCCAAACACGGAGAATTTCACTGAGAGTGAGGTTCCAGCGCCCAAACATTGGCAGAAGTCACACAAATACCCACAGAGCAGGGTACAGAGTGCTCACAGAGCACTCCTGGTTTTCACCATGAGAATTTCCCCAAGGAATTCTCAGTATGCTGGAGGAAGGAGGATCACTGTCCTGACACCACAAACCTCTGGCTGGTGCTCTGGGCACGAGAAGGTGGCAGCATCAGTGACAAAAGTGACAAACACGTGCACCCCAAAAGCATTCCCAACATCCTGAAGAGCGATGCAATCCCTGGCTGCAGCCTGACACAACGAATGGAAACCAACTGGAGAAACACCCAAAGGCAGGCACTCCAAAAGAACTGCAGGATGCTCTCAGTCCCAACCCTCGCTGCCTCCTGGGCTTACCAGAGGGACAGTGCCTCTGCAGCGTCAGCTCACAGCATACACGGCAAAAAGTGACAGAAAAAGCTGCAGGGAATAGAGATAAACCAGAGCTGGAACACTCCAGCCAACGATGGAACAGCTCAGGGCAGCAGGAGAGCGCAATCTGGTCCGTGGCATGAAATAAGAACGCCCAAATCCTATTCCTTATTTTGCCAGACTTACTATGGGGCACTTGAATTCTTAGGGGATCATTTAATTTATTTTTTAAGATTCCTTTCAACCAAACCATGTTACATTTGTATTCTCTTGTGATTCAACTCTATTATAAAAGCCTATGACAAAGTGTTTTCCTTTGAACCCCTGGGATGTCCRACATCCCTACTGGGAATGCAAGGCAAGCACAGAGCCCATCTGAAAAACAGAATTAGAGGGACCTCGAAATGCTGTTCCAAATTTCCAAGCAGGAATGAAGTCAATCCTTGTGACCAATCCTGCCGACACTTTTATTGATGCTGTGCAGCATTATCTCTGGGCCACTGAGGCACTCTGAGATATCCAACTATAAAGGAGCGTTGTGCCCCTTGGAAAGGCAAAAGAGACACTTCTTAATATACAAATAACAACAAAGCACACAAAAAATAATTTCAGAAACTCAGACAGAAATTCTAAAGCTTAACAGTATGTCTTTTTAAAACATTTTCAGATTTTCCTTCCTATTCTAGTCTTCTATTAATTCAGTGTTCTGGCCTCCCTTGGCCTGCAGCAAGAACAGCCATTCCTTTTCTCAGAGTCAAACCCAACAGAGACCTCAAACTGGTTTAAAATATGAAAGCACTAAAGAGTTGCACACCAAACCAGAGGTGACCTGTTGCTCCCCRGCGTCTCACAAAGCAGACTGCCTGACACGGGTTCAGTTTGCTCTCCTGTGCACAAATGACATGCACCAAATTCCCCGTCCGTGTGCTAATGCTGCAGGAGATGCTGCACTGCTCACAGGAGGCATCTGGGAGCGACAGCTGCCAGGCTAAAATAGCCTCACCACAGACAAGATACACAGGGCTGCRGGAGCAGGAGCTTGGATAACAAGTGCAAGTGGCTCTGCAGCACAATGCTTTAATTTCTACAAGTACATAATTTGGATTTTTAGGACAAACACTTCAATTTTAGCACTTCTGTTTAACTTTAAAACATYGCTTATGACAGGATTCTGTCAGCATCATTGTTTGCGCCGCTCGCTGAAGACAAACTGTGGCACAATTAAAAAAGTGCTGTGGATAATGAGGGCTGTGAAGCAGCTTTAGGAAATCCCATGGCTTGTGGGGCAGTTGGTGCTGACAGACACGGTTCTATTTTCTGAGTGGTTTCCATGGCTATTGACCACCCCAACACGAGGCCTCCTAATGCCAGCTGATAATTTGATGAAACGCATTCGATGCCRCAGCATCCTGGTGTAAACACGGAGCCATAAATAACCCAGGAGGAACAAGGAACGAGCATGTTAATGTTTGCCTGTGTGTTACTTGCAGGTCCCATATTTTATCCTGAGGAACAAATCTCCTGACAAGATACACAAAGCCATTATGTTGTGCCTGACAGAGCTCAGCTGGCACGTTTGTCACGGCGATGGCAGTGCCAGCGCAGAGCCGGGGCCCAGCTCGTGCGTCAGGGTTCCCATTATCCCCAGATTACAGCCTGGCAGGAGGAATTCTCTGCTGCAAACCCTGCACCCCGGCTCTGCACGTGGAGCTGAGCTCCCAGGTCGCTTCTCCACCTCAAAACCCCAAAATGAAGCTGTTGCTGAAAACATTCACCCTTAACATCCACTGCAACAACAACCTGTTCAATCAGTGGGAGAATTTCCAACTGAAACCTCCAGAAAGGCAGCACAACTCTGATAAACCTGCAAATTSATCACTGCTACCAATGTGTCTCTTCTGAAGTGCTGCTTCAGTTGAGTTTACATCAAATGTGTTTCCTCTAAGGAATTCCATGTGCTATTTCATTGCCTTCCTACGATTTCCACCTGGTTAATGAGTGAAGGACACTGTGGAATGCAAAACATTTRCAAACACACAGAGCCTTGTCTGATCTTTCTCAATCCAGGAAACAAGGATTTTATATCTCAACCTTTCTAAAAAAAAAACCCAAATCAAATAATCTCTTTAGCCTATGTCCAAGAACAGCAAGTTCTTCTCTCAACCTTTAGTTCTAAGCAAATAAAATGGCAGATTCTGCTGTTATGAAATCAAGAGGTTTAGGGCACGTTTGGAAAGGCCTGAGGTTTTCCAAGCAGATGCCAATGGAAGATGTCCCACCTTCTATATTGAATATGCATTTTTAAGTTTTATAATAAATAAGGTAGGAAAAATCATGGGGTTTTCACAGTTAACAGCAAATAAACACCAAATACACAAAGAATCTTCTTAAACTTCCCAAGCTGCCCAAGCTCTGTTCAGTGTGCAGCACATGTAGAGTCAGCCCCACAGTTTTTCAGGGTGCAGGTGCTCCACGTGCACTGAGGCTGAGTTCCAGTGCAGAGCACATTTCATTAAAGCTGGCCTGAGCTAACACTGTGCTTCTCTCGTGTGTGTGCAGTGCAAATAAAGGCATTTGCTGTGAGGGCAGTGATGGACGCTGTCCTCTGCACACAGAAATGTCCTGAGGGTTTCGTTATGAAGAGCCAACCTGAAGATGTCAAATGTTTCTCACACAAACCCGTGTTCTGTGCTGGGAGAACTGGGCTGGTCCCACTTCATCCCAACTGCAGACTGTGTCCACTGTTACAAATACACAAAACCCCAAATGTGGCCTTCTTTTAACACAACCAAAAAACACTTTGGGTTGGGTTCGGGTTAGAGATCCTCTAGTAAAAACCCCTGCCATGGGCATGACACTTTCCCTAGCCCAGACAGATCATAGATACTGCTCTGTTTATTTTCTTGACAATTTTTAAAAGTGAAATAATTCTACTTTGTCAAGACTAAACTATCCTTTAACCTTTGCGGTATTTTGAAAATCAAATCGTGTTTTCACCAAGTTCTCTCCCTCAAAGACATGGAAAACCAAAATATTTTGATGGTGTTCATTAGATACCACTCTGTTTTACAAGGCATGAATGCTCCCACTGGAAATTCAAAGCCCCAGTCCAGAGTGCACCCCTGGTCACCCACACGTGACAAAAACCTTCCACTCCCCTGGCCATCTGCCTGGGAGATCAAGTGTCCTCTATAAACAAAGTGACAAGGAATACATCAGCTGAAAGCCTTCAAGGTGCCCAACAATTTGCTCTCCCCTCCCAACCGGGCTCACTTTGTCTTGCTGAAAAATTACACTGAAAAACGACACCGTGCCTGGAACTGTGGGGATTGAACCCAAAGCTCTGCGGGAGAGGCACGGCCCGGGCTGAGCTCTGTGTGCCCACAGACCCAGAATCATTTAGGGCCTCCCTCCAGGGAATGCCAAAAGATCCTGATCCATGATAATAACCCCCCTTCCATGGAGCTGCTTTTGTTGGGAACAATGGAGCTCCCATGGTACCTCTCTGCTGGCTGGAAATATTGGTATTAAGTGAGCGTGAGCACAGCTGTGTGTAAATGACATATATAAACAGATTAGATTTGTGTATTTATACTGGATGCAAACACATTAATAGCACATTTGCATACCCAGTTGGCTAAATGAGATTGCATGCAGAGCAGGATTACTGGTTACAAACACATTTATTTAGAATTTTCAATAAAGTATTTATATTGCCATTCAGGAGGTCAGAGTGGATTCATCATCCTTTTTCTCCTCTCTGCTTTCCCAGACACACACAAATGCTCTTGTCAATGAGCTTTGCATGGATTGCCCATCCCTCTGCACAACTCCAGCCAGCAAAAGGAGCTGAACTGAGCTGCTCACCCCCAAAGCTGCCTCAGTTTCCCCCTCTGACATAACTGAAGGGATGTTTGGAGGGGGTGAGAGCTCTCCATGTCACCACCACCTAAATTCCAGTTCACACAACTCCTCTTTCCCTCCTCTGTTTAATGCCAGGGATCAATGTGAAAGTCTCTGTGAAAGGCAACACGATATTGAAGGTGACACAACAGCTCTCAGACATTTCCAGGGCTGCAGGAGAATTCAGCTATTCCTTCACCCCGGGCCTGGAGCTGTCAGGGTGTTGCTAACCTTTTGTGCTGACCCCAGCTGTATTTTCCCATCAGGATTTCACCAGAGCTATTTTT
The DNA here is from genome assembly GCF_030028575.1 of Malurus melanocephalus. NCBI lineage: Eukaryota > Metazoa > Chordata > Aves > Passeriformes > Maluridae > Malurus > Malurus melanocephalus. The sequence continues at coordinate 939,026 of NW_026623498.1, read as the reverse complement.
ATAAAGAGAAAGATTTCAGGTTCAACCGAAGCACCAGGAAAAGCTTTGATTCCTGTTCTGCACTGTACCTGTGTCTGTGGGGGAGTCTCGATGGGAAAGAGAAACAAAACAGCAAAAAATAAAATAAAATTAAAAAAAAAAAATCAATGATGTCTAAATGAGGAGTCTGTTTGCTCTAATTGCACCCTGATTATCGGCTCTGGGTGCTCTCAGTGCACAGCCCAGATCAAACACCCCAAGSCCTCAGCTCCAGCCGTTCCCGTTAAAAGCTCCGGCGCTGCCTCCCGGGTCCTGCCCGGCCCCGCCGATGATAAATCAGCCCCGACCTGAACGGAGAGGAACCGGCACCGGGAGGGGTTGCCAGGCAAC
>NW_026623498.1:931711-938106 GCF_030028575.1 Malurus melanocephalus | reverse complement strand
GGATGGATGGATGGATCAGGGATGGATGGATGGACGGACAGGAGCAGGAACTTCCAGAGGGAGCAGCAGCTCCTGGACTCCAGGATGCTGGAATTGCCCATTCCCTCAGGACCCCCCTCCAGCAGCTCCTCATTCTGTTAAACACAATCATTTCCACCAGGAGGAAATGCAGCTGGCCAGCTCAGCTCTGAGCATTTACACACCCAGGAAAGGCACTCCCTGACAGAATCCCAGTGCCAGATCCAGCTGCTCCCACAGCCTCCCCAGGACTGAGCTGCAGGAAATCCCTGCTGCAGGAAATCCCTGAGCTCACCCCTTCTCTGGGCACCCCAAACAAMCCCCCCAAACTGGAGACTGCCCTCGCTGGCAAAAAACAGCTTCCTGTTTCTCAAACACTCTCTGTAGGTTGTTGCTTCCTGCAATCAACACTTTTTCAGTGTTGCAAACAAAGCTAAAATGGTTTGAGYGTGTTTTTACATAAATCATTTTTTAAAGGTGCCTTTTAAGAGTTAAACAGAACAAAGGTCTGGCACATTTGTGACCCAGAAAAGCAAAACAATGTACTGCTGACAAGAGACAACAGAAAGCTTTTGATTCTATCTCAGATTGCCTTATCTGCACACAAAGAGATTCATTTCTGATTGTTATTTTAAACTGCTGTTAAAATGCTAACATACAAAAAAAGCCTGTTTGTACATCAAAACCAAAGAGCAAGTAAAAAAAAAAGTGCTGGACATGTTCCTTCCCAAGGACATCCTTCCTTTGCCACGTGGCTCTTTGAAACAGGTGAGTGGAARAAATTCAGCTCTTAACCAGCAAACTTCAAGCTAAACACAAAAAGCAAGGTTGCAAGAATCCCCCAGGCAATGATTCCTGTGAGAGGCAGGAATTTCTGCAGTGCCTTCCCAGGTAAATCATTAACAGGGGGCTGGCAGKGATGCCCAGGATGGAATGCAGGCACTCGGATACAAATTCCAGTTTTTGGAACACAAAACAACACAAAGCAACCTCTGGAAAATCCCTAAATTCCTCTCAGAGTCTGCCAGTGGCTGCAGGGCAGTGAAGAGACCCTTGAACACGCAAAGAACAAATCCTGGTGATGASAAAATCAAACTCCAGGCTCAGGGACACATCCTCAGTGAGGGGGGAATGGGGCCAGACGTGAAAAAGGGAAGAAATTAATAAAGATTTGAAAATGAGGGACCAGAAATGCAGCTGCAATGATGGTGAAAACTGGAAAGGAAACCTTGAAGGTGGAAATCAGGGAGGGAGGCAGAGGGGAAGCGATGCTGAGACCGGAATTACCTCCCCAGACACGTAAAACTGGACATAGCAGAGAAATGAAATATGCACCCTAATAAAGCAGAGGTGCCCTCTTTGCCTTGCCCAATTTGTGGCAAATGGGATGTTTGATTTGAGCRCTGAAGTTATTCCAGAGCAGCGGAGGGGAATGTGCTGCCGTGTCATTTATCAGCTCCTCTAAATGCATAAGGCCTGGCTGATCAATCTGCCCAGCAGCCTAAAAGCCATATAAATCTGAGAGATGCTGGGACAGGGCTGGGGGAGGAGGGGAGAACAAAAGGAGAGGGAAAGCCATGGTGGAACGAGCTCAGGGGGAGCAGGGAGATGTCAGAGGCCAGAAAAACTGGAGCATCACAAAGGCCAAAGCTCAGCATCCTCAGCTCAAACAGAACCCAGGAGGTACAAACACCATGGGGCACCAAACATCAGGGTCTGACTGAGCTCCTGGGCAGGGATGGACACATCTGACACCCCTGGATGGGGAAATGGGCACAGAGAGGGGCATCCAGAACCCACAGGCTCTCAGGGTGCCAACCACCTCCATTCTGTGCCAACCACCTCCATTCTGTGCCAACCACCTCCATTCTGTGCCAACCACCTCCATTCTGTGCCAACCACCTCCATTCTGCTGAGTTCAAAGTGAAGCTCCTCAATAGGAACAGATCCCAGCTTTCCTCTTGGTCATTTCCAAACCCAATCCCAGTGTCCTTGCAGCTCACACAAACCCCAACAAGAGCTCAGTTGTGAACTGAACCCTCCCAGCTGCAGCAGAATCCCAGAATCACAGAACATCCCGAGCTGGAAGGGCCCCACAGGAGCACTGACCCAACACCCCAATGATCCCAAACCCTTATCCCTGCCCAGAACACCCCAATGATCCCTGACCCAACCCTTATCCCTGCCCAGAACATCCCAATGATCCCTGATCCAACCCAGAACACCCCAATGATCCCAAACCCTTATCCTGCCCAGAACACCCCAATAATCCCTGATCCAACCCTTATCCCTGTCCAGAACACCCCAATGATCCCAAACCCTGTGCCCCTGGAGCTCTGACCCTGCCCTGGCAATGCCCACCAGTAATCAAAACATAATTAATAAATTCACAAAAACTACAATATTCATAATATTTATAATTTCTAGCTACCTACGTTATCAATTCTACATTCTAATATACTTTTCTCAAAAATGCAACATTCTTCTTCTATAGAAGTTATTAACACCCCTTTTCTTTTTCCAAACTTTAATTATACACAATTTCAAAATCAAAGCTTATAAAACCCCTTTCTCTCACACCCASCACCCTCTGGGAATGACTTTCCCCAGTTCAAGGTGTGGAGTTGAGCCCTTATTGCTGTCAAATTCCTCTCCTGATTTTATCATCATTAGYTCTGGTGGCACCTCCATCCTTGTAACTCATTAGGGAGCTGCGATGGATGCAGGAAATGATGAATATTTAGTCCCTATTCATCTACTACAGAAGCAGCCTATTATCAAACAAGTGACACCTTTACAAACTTAAATTAAATAATGGCTCCCGTGGAGGATTCCCAGCCCCTGACAGGATGGAAAGTGATTTAAGTAACGTAAAACTGAGCAACTGGTGATGGATCACGGCTTCCCACTCTCTCTGTTACAGCCTGGAATGGAACAAATGATCATTTTTCAGCYTAATTGAATGTGGCCGCCCTGCTCGTACACAGAAGAGACAAAGCTTGATAATTTGCTTCATTAAAATGCATTTTTATGTCATCACAAAGATTAAAACAAAAAAAAATTGGTTCTGTTGATAGGGAAGATTAGAAAAATAAAATTTATCATGCAAACAGCACTTGTAAATGAGGTGTATTTTGGCATTCATAGTGCTTATGTTGTGCAAGGAAGATAAGCCCTGAGCACTAAAGCACACAGAGCATCCACATTGTGACAGTAATCAACATTTCCTCAACAGGAATTATGTCACTGCACCCGTCTGAAGAGAATTTTGGCATTTGCTGCTGCAAATAATTCCCAACTGAGCAGAAAAAACCCAGGGCAGAGCACAGAGAAYYCAGGGAYGTTCACARAGTTTGGGGTTTTGGGGCTGTGTTYGAACAAAGAATCAAAATCAACACTCAGAGACCCAAAAAAACAGGGAAAAGAAATTAAAAAATCAAATCTCATCTGTCAAGTTGAAGACAAGGCTGTCATCTGTCTGCACTSGCTTTGTTTTAGGGGTTGGGTTTCTCTGTGTTTGTAAAGCAATCTTTGTTAGGAACAGCAAATTGCCATTTAGACAGCAAACAACTCAAAACAAAACAGACATTTGCCATGTCAGATAATCCATCCCCGGGCTCTGGGATGTTTAATAAAGTCTAATTTCAACCTAAGTACTTGGAAAGGAAACATTTTTACCTCTGTTAACTTGGACTGAGCCAAAATCACTTGGAGAGAAGCTGGAGATGTCTATCATACACCTAACATGGAAAAATATCAAAGAACCTCCCCAGTATTTATTATTATATTCCAAGGTATTGAAAAGGTGAGGATCCTGAAGATAAATTAAATTTCTTAAAGCCTGCAAGACAGATAAACTCAACCAAACTACTGAAATGACAGCAYTGAAACAACTTTAAATCAACCCAAGAGCTTTGGATGCTGCCATTAATAAAAACCAACAAAGCACTCACCCCTCTCATTAACTATTAGAAAAGGTGAACTTAAATTTAAATCACACTATTTATGGCATTTCCAAAACACCACCAATAAAAAATACCTGAAAACAGGTATTTCTTGTATTTAAAATATAAAATAAAAAGCATGAAGATGTTCATACAGCCCTGAAGTTGGGTAATGCAAACTGAGGAGCATCAGAGGCAGAAATCCCTCTCAGGTCATTTATTGTATTGGATTAAGAAGGGGCAGCAAACTGTGAAATTTATCTTATGGACACTATGAGCCTTTTSAAAGTCAATCATAGCATTAATGAGTGTAGATTATTTTAATTGAATTTAGAAATTCAGTTATGTACAAAGAAATGAGGAGTAAAAAGTCAGTTTTACAAGAAAATCAGGATGTGACCTCACACCCCCAAATTCACAGGACAAAGAGGATTCAGCAGAATCACCAGAGGTGAATTCTCGTGCTRTGGAAAAAGCATTAAGCTCAGAAAATCCTGAATTTGGATGATCCCTGCACTCTCCAGCTGCTCTTCCTAAAGCCATGACTCAGTTTCCTTTTGCAGAAGAACAGGATACAGCAGSAGGTTATATTTAACCCAGATTCTGGCTCCCTGGGCAGATCAAATGTGGATAAAAGGTCAGGGTGCTGTGACAGGAGCTGKGTCAGGGACAGGACAGCACCCAAAGGTGCCAGGCAGGACTTTGGGGCTCAGGGTTTGCTCCAGGAACAGAACTGATTCCACCCAGGAAAAGCCAGAACAGCTCCTTTGGGAGCTGTAAAATCCTCACTCTGCCTTCTGCAAGCACAAATGTCATCCCTGCCATCATCCAGCACCCTGCTCCTATTTCCAGTGGACACCAAGGGATGATGGAGAGCTGGGAAATGCATGGCAGCTCCATTTTTATTTATATTTTTATTTCTATTTATATTTTTATTTATATTTTTATTTCTATTTTTAAATTTATTTTTATTTTTATTTTTATTTATATTTATATTTAAGATGCCCTTGGAAATGTGATAAAAACCACGCTCTCCACAATCAACCTCTGTCGTGTTTATTCATCCTCCAAGCAGCAGATTCCTTCCCCTTGGCAACGAGGAGCTGAGGGATGAGCTGGGGATTGCACTCCCTGCTCTGAAAAAGCAGCAGCAGCTCCTCAGGGCACCCATGGGTGCTCTGATTTGCACTCACAATTTGCACTTTTCCATCCCCAAATACCTCCCAAGCTCTGACTCCCAAAAAGGGTGGAGGACASACACTGGAGGCTGATTCCAGGCAAATAAATYCCTGGGTTTTGCATAARTAATTCCTCYAGACAGGGGGAAAGAATTCCTATTTTTAATAAAATTTATTATTTTGGGGGGATTTATTATTTTAGTGCTTAACAGATACAAATATTCCACGTGAATAGACGAATCAAAAGCATATGGCAGCTCCACAAAAMCCCAAATGATATTGGGAAAGGAAACAGCAACTTGTCTGGCAGCTGGGCAAAGATCAAGATTAGGGAAAATCACCCACTTTGAAGCCAAGGTCACTGACAGGATTTATAGATTTATCCTGAAGAGCCTTTGCTGAACATGAAATGCTGAAATAATTTTTTTTTTAATCTCTCTGCCCTCTCCATTTGGGCTCCCTCATTTGCTGGAGGCTTTTAAAATTCATTCCTTTTCACAGCTGGTTAAACAATGGAATCTTTTGGCAAACTAAAAGGACGGAATTGATTGCCCTACACAAACTTTTCTGCACGTATAATTGATTTTTAATTCACTGCCTTATTTCCAAAAGGACTTGACAATAAACTCGGTGCTGTAGGTGCAGTATTGATCCCTCCCAAGACTGATGCAAGTTAATCACAAACAAAAGATTGTTATCTTTCATCCAGGAGCCTGAATTCAGCTCAATTCCCCTCTCAGAGCTGTAATACACCTTGTCTTTTCCAGCATTTTGTAAACCTGCCAGCTCCTCRGGAACTGTAATTTTATGCAACCTTTAAATAACAACTTTTTTTTTTCCCCGAGCAGAATAATTTCATCCTTCATTGGTCACTTCTGACTGGGAGGGCTGATGGTTCTTTTCCACTCCGAGTTTTCTGAATAAGACACAGACGAGGCCTTCCCATAAATAAAGCTTCAACTAAAATCTTATTTATTCTCACAGCACAGGCCCTACAAGGCCATGGCAATTGMAGTTTGYTGSGTTTTTATCTCAGTGCTCAGCCAAGTTTCAACTGTTACTGATTAACAGACTTGCAAATGTGTCTGGATTGSTAAATTCCAGAAAAATGTTCATTTACTGGGACTCTCACTGCACTGAGAAGCTGCAATGTTGATTTTTCTGTGGGTAAAACAACAAAACAAAGCAGGAATTGGTGTCTCAACCTTCCAAGGCCACTCCAGGAGCAGCCCTGCAATGCTGCTCAGCTTTTCCA
>NW_026623498.1:929151-930536 GCF_030028575.1 Malurus melanocephalus | reverse complement strand
TTGCCCTGCCACACCAGATTACAAAACTTACAAACACATCAGGGAGGGCATTTTTGCTGTGTCCTGTCCCTTTTGGCTGAAGGATCTCCACTTGTGTTTTATGATAAATGAGTTCAAGCCRAAGCCAGGTGTGGATATTTTAAAATTTATGAACTTGTAAATCGATGTACACGGCCAATTAAGATTTAGCAGCAGCAAGGATTAACCATCCCTGCACAGAAATTGAGGAGGCTGCTCGAGTGGAGGTTGTTTACCTCAACCACTCCACATCAAGAGCGATGTAAAATATTTAAAAGGTAGAATATTTCAAGATAAAAGGCAATGATCAGGGTGGCATTGACAGCTCTGCACTGAAAAAACCTTCCTGAGGAACACCTGGCAACTTCCTTTGGAGCATTTCCCGTGGATGGAACCAGGAATTGTCCTGAAATTGTGGGAATTATCACCCACATCTCCTTTAACTTTGRAAAACACAAAGCTAATTCAATAAAACCTCAGCAGTGTTTTTCATAATCAACATCCACATGCTAATTATGAGCACGGTTGCATGCAGGAGAGCATCCCAGTGCAATAAACTGCAGCAAGCTCTGCCCGTAGCAAGAATGCATAAATAAACAGAATTAATAACAACCCGAGTGTGGACGGGTGACTTCATCTGTTTCCATTAAATGCAGCTCAGCCCTGGGCCTTTGTGCTATTTCAAATGTGTTCATCATGTTTAATTAAAAACCTAATAAACTGGAGGTTCTTTCCGTTCTGATTTTGTATTTCTCTCCTCCTGCAAACACTATTGATTTGGTTAGAATTTCTGATAATGAGAGGAAAAGGAATATTCTGAGTGAGAACTTCTGATAAAGAGAGGAAAAGGAATATTCTGAGTGAGAACTTCTGATAAAAGAGAGGAAAAGGAATATTCTGAGTGAGAAAAGGAAAAGGTGAGGTGGGATCTCTCCTTCCACACCCCCAGAACAGGAACCTTTCCATCACATCAACAATTRAAGATTATTYTTATATCTCTMTTAATTCCATCACATCAACAATTAAAGATTATTTTTATATCTCTATTAATTCCAGCTCTCTGACGGGTTATTGATCTGAAATGGAAGCTCATTTTTGGACCTGGAACAAGCACAGGGTCAGAATTGCCCTGAATGAACATCACTGAGGTGTAAAGGCAGTTTTGCAGAGAAGATTTTGGCCCAAAACGTGCGGGAATTTTATAGGGACAATTTGTCATGGGAGATGTTCCCACTGAAAGCTCAGCAGGAAATGGGAATGTTGGGTTTAACCTCAACCAAAATGAGTCCTTGATCCTGGTTCCAGATCTGGGATCTGTGCAAAGGACCCAGCTCAACCATCAGAGCAAGCACCAGAGAGACAGAGGC
>NW_026623498.1:921054-924574 GCF_030028575.1 Malurus melanocephalus | reverse complement strand
CCATCCATCACCTGCACTGCCACAGGGGGACCAAAGGCTTCAGCTGCCCAAATTCATCCCCTCCTGSTGCCCCTGCAGCCCTGGGAGCTGCCACCACCAGAGCCACCAGAGCCACCAGAGCTGTCACCAGGGACAGAGGGGACAGAGGGTACAGCTCCTGAGCCAGCCCTGCCCAGATGGGACTGCCCTGGGATGGATGGGGTGACCAGGGGATGAAGGGGACAATGGGGTATGGAGGGGACACCAAGGGATGGAGGGGACACCAAGGGATGGAGGGGACACCAGGAGGACGGACAGAGTGACCCTGGGCTGGAGGGGACACCAGGAAAATGGAAGGGACAAATTTCATGGCTGGAGGGCACAGGGACCCCATCCCCCCTGAGCTGAGCCCTCCTAAGCTGAGCCTGCAGTTCCAGCCCTCCCCAGCTCTGCTCCAACACCAAAACTGCCCCAAAACCCAAACAACTTCAACATCCCCCTCTCCAAGGCTCCTGTGTGCTCCCTGCCCACTCAGCCACCAAAATCAGACGTGGATTTTTCTGCTGGGCACACTTTAATCCCGCTCCTTGTCTGCACTCCAGCACTGGAACAAATCCATCTCTGAGCAGAAAGCAGCGTTTGTTTTACCAGCTCACCTTGAAAACGCTGCCCCAGCAGAGATTTCTCACTCAGGAATTGTGACAGTGCTGGAGAGAATGAGGTTTCTGTTCCCTCCCTCCCAAACCCCAGCCAAAAAAGGTTTTTTGTAACTCCGAGGGCATCTTTGCTTTGCCTCAAGGACAACTCGTGTTTTTCCCTGGCAGCCCCATTGCCCCAGCAGCTCAATCTGCACAAAAAAAAACAAAAAAAAAAAATAAATAAAGCAGACAGGCCCAGAAAGAACAGCCTGGTCTGACAGGAAAGACTCCAGAAAAAAGGATATTTGCAGGCCAGGCTGCCCCAAATCAGCAACAGAAAAYAGGAGCATTAACTTTGGATGTAATAATTGTTATTATTACATTAATAACAATCCAAACCCCATCAGAACAGCACAGCTGTGGGACAGAGCAAATCCATGTGAAAACAGACCTGACACACACTTAGAATCTCCTGAAAAATGTTTCTTTTAGCAATGGGAGGAGAAAAAAATGTTTTATAAATGCCAGGAGTAGGATAACGCAGCAAAAAGGAAAAAGATTTTCTCTAAGTGTTGGAGTTAAACTAACATGTTTCAATCTGCATTTTATTGTCATTTAAAATCTCTGAGCACTTTATTGGCAAAACTCAAACACATAAATAGCAGTTAATGATGGCTGTCTGTGCTTTCATTAACTTGTGCTTGAACTTCTCCAGGTATTTCTGTGAACACGGGGTGATTCTCCAGGCAGAAGGGAATCACCATTTTCAGCATTAATTCTGCCATCCCAATTTGGCACCGCTGTCACWTTTTATCTGTGCAAACTGCAACAAAGGGAACCACCACAAATGCACTTTCAAACAGAAAATACAGCAACTTCTGCATCACTGGGCAGGATTAAAGGAAAATTCTGAATGTGCACATGTCCAAAAAAAGCCTCTTTTGTACTGATGTTAAAGAGAGGCACAGCACAGGGAAGGCAAAAAAAAAAAAAAAAAAAAAAAAAAAAAAAAAAAAAAAAAAAAAAAAAAAAAAAATAAAATTTTTACCACCAAAGGATCTCCAGCCCCTGAGCAGAGCTGCCATTTCTGKCTGCAAATAAATTCTCCTTTGGCATGGCTCAGCTGTCAGGCACCTCCAGTCTGTAATGAACCCATGAATTACATCCTGCAGCTCTGACATCTCTGGGCTTGCTCATCAAAATATTGTTCTTCAATTGTAATTTATAACTTAATTTCAATGTCCCTTTCCTGTGACCTTTTTTAGAGCAGAATGCCATTGCATCTGGCAGCTCCTGCTCCAGCAAAGCATCTTTGGGCAATTACAGCCATTCTGATGTCCCTTGAAAGGCCCAGCTCAGTGAGGATGAATTCAGACCAAGATATTAAATAATTGCACTCCATTAAGGACACTGAGATCCCAGAGCTTTTTTCTCCATGGAGAAATTGCTGTTATCTCAACAGAGTTTGACTGAACTGCTTCAAGCCTGGGGTGGGTTGGGATGGAATTTGAAGTAGAAGGGATTTTTGGGGCAGAACTCATTTTTATGGGGCTGTGCCATGTCCAGCACTGGAATTCCAGAGTTCTCCAGATTCCAGTGCTGGTTTTTCCATGGGAGGATGAATTATCATGGACAAATCCCACCCCAAGGAGAGGGAGAATTTAAAACACATAGAAATGAGAGCAGAATGGGCACCACAGCCTTGAGCAGCTCCACCTTTGGGGGCACAAACTCCAACCCCACTAATTGAACATTAAAATGCAATTCAGGCCCCWTCTTTCAGCAGCAGAGCTGACAAATTCCAGTGTAAAATTTCTTCACAACTATGGATATCCTGCCCAACTGTGGCAGTGGAAAATGCTCCTTTTCATTTTAATCAACCATTTCTAAAACCCAGCAAGAGAAGAGCCTTTAGGGCATTATTTGGGTATCATTGGGTATTTATCAATCATTTCCTAAAACCCAGCAAGAGAAGAGCCCCAAGTGCCCTTTAGGGCATTATTCAGGTATCAGACAAAATCAAAAAAAAAAAAAAAAAAAAAAAAAAAAAAACACAAAAAAAACCCCAAAAAAAAAAAAAAAAAAAAAACCACAAAAGAAACCCCCAAAAAAACCCCCAAGTTCCATCTTTCCCCCCAAGTTCTAATGTGTTTTAAGCATCTAACTACCTGATGCTGAAGATTAAAAATCCTGGTTTTGTGATTCAGCCCCTCTGCCCACACGGGCACTGCCAGGGAGCTGCCAAAGAGCCCAAAATGCAGCACAGAACAGCAGAGGGGCAATACAGGCATGGCCAGCACTCCATAAAGAGGGTAAGAACTCACAAATGACCTGCAAAACTCACAGCAGCACTTTAAAAAACCCTTCCCAAAAAATGGGAGCACTTTGCATATTCCCCCCAAATGTTAAAATCAATCACAGCAGTCGTTTTTGGCCTTTTTTTATCTGAAGCAAAAAGGCTTTCTGCCTCATCTCACAGATAAAGAGGTGAAGTTTTTCCCCTCAGAGCAAGGATGGATGAAAATTTGAGTGGCCAAGTTGTCTCCTCACCTCCCCTGGGCTGGGCAGCAGCTGCTGATTCAGAGYCATCCACAAGGAAATCCAGTCAGAAGGAGAAACGCTAACATGTATTTAAATAATTTTTTTTTTATGCTTTCAACCTTGTCTGTAGTTAATGAACAAGAAAATCTGGTCTAAGGGCAAGTTAAAACAGGGAGTAATTTGTCTGGGTGACATCTTGGTTAGGAGTGAGTTTCCTTGCACTGGGATTAGGCTGTCATGTTTGTCACTCATAATGACACGTTCCCAAGCAGCAGAGCTRTGAGAAGGCACAACAACACCATTGGCAAAGAGAGATTTACACAATATTAGCATCTCATTGTTGGGCCTCTCCTACACCAGTG
>NW_026623498.1:918557-919759 GCF_030028575.1 Malurus melanocephalus | reverse complement strand
GTGACAAACGTGGCAGCAAAGCCCAAGAGCCAAAGAAAGGAAGGGGAGCTGAATTCCCCTGGAATTCCTGCAATGAGCTGAGGTGTAAATACAAGTGTGAGATGGCTCATGTGGCACTGAGCCTTCCATGATCTTCATTTCTATCTGCTGTAATTAACAATAAATCATTCGGGGGCTCACAGCACCTGTTATTACATAAATAAAACAGCAGCAAAGGAGCCTGTCAGCACTGATTTATGTGAAGTGCTACTCCCAGGTTTATTGGATTCCCATAATACGGAATCACACCACACCATTTGCTTTTACATTCATCTTCKGGGTTGCATATGATAATTTCTAAACAAAGACACAACTTAGTGCAGGTTAAGAGGCTCACAAATCATTTAGCAGCTAAATCTGATCCCTTTGAAAACTGAAAGATAAAAAAGATGCCATTGAGGCAGGACAACAAGTGACCTATCTAAACTGTTTAAAGTCAGGAAAACAGGGTCCCAGAAATAAGTCAAAGTTTCTTAAAATATCCCTGACAGAGCCATTATTTATAAGGAAACTCTTTTCTAGAAAAATTCAAAGTGGACAAGGAAAGCATTTTCTAAAACAGACATGCACTGGAAACACAAAGAGAAAAGAAACCAAAAGAACAAAACCAAAATATTTTGGGACTAATCTAATTTCAGAAATGAGAACTCCACAAGTGCAACTGCAGATTCCTCGGGCTGCCAAGCGATTAAAGGCAGTAATTAAAGCTGATAGAGAAGCAGTGAAGTTAAATGGATTTTCTGCATTAGGCTTTTATTATAGATAAGGGGAAAGAAATTCCAATTGCAAAACCTCTTTCATGATTATTGACCTTAACAGAAATTGGAGTTTGTGGGAAGGATGTTGGGAACAGCTCTGACAATTGCAGAGTGCTGAGACAGAGTCAGAGCTCCAGCAGCACAGGGAACAGCTTAACTCAGAGAAAACTCAGCCTGGCTGGGCTGAACAGGGCCTAAGGGCTGGCTTAGGGGCAGCTCAGCAAATCCCAGTTCCTGCTGGTGGCCCTGAGCTGAGCAGACCCCAAAACAAACACAGATTGGGATCACCACCCCGAGCTCAGCCCTCAATTCTGAGATTTGAGATTTGAGAATTGAAAGGAAGCTGCTGCCAAAGATGTGACCCCAAAATGGTGACCCCAAAATGGGGTTCAGCTGTCACCAATT
>NW_026623498.1:913730-918197 GCF_030028575.1 Malurus melanocephalus | reverse complement strand
AAGGCTGCCATGCTCCTGAGGGGGGAAAAAAAACAGGCTCAGATCCTCAGCTGCTGCTGGGACACAGCAGAACACACAAACACCCCAGTGACACCCCATAGACACCCCAGTGACACCCCACTGACACCCCACAGACACCCCACTGACTCCTCCAGGGCCTTGCAATGGAGCAGCGAGAGCAAAGCATCCCAGAGCTGCAAAGCTGAGTCACGTCAGCACGTGGAGTTAACTCCAGAATTAAACTCCAGCCTAATTTGCTTTCTGCAGTTCAAAGTCGGCGCTGTAACGGGAGCAGAGCCTGATTGGGATTAGGGAAGATGAAACCTGAACAGAGTCTCAGCAGAGACTGCAAACTCAGGGCTGTCATCTTGGTTTTACCGTGTCAGAATTGCAGATTTCCCAATCTGAATTGTAAGCTACAAGTGATTTACTGAGATTTGGAATTATGGAGCAGCCCTGCAGTGGTTTGGTGAATGCACCAGACAAAGCAGAGAACTGAAACGCCAACAGAACTCCCACAGGATTCACTCCCTGCAGGGATCCCCACCTGGAGCAGCTCCTCCCTCATCACCCATCCCATCCCATGCCATGGATCCCATCCCATCCCATCCCATCCCATGGATCCCATCCCATCCCATCGATCCCATCCCATCCCATCCCATGGATCCCATTGATCCCACCCCATGGATCCCATGGATCCCATCCCATCCCATGGATCCCATGGATCCCATCCCATCCCATGGATCCCATCCCATCGATCCCATCCCATCCCATCCCATTCCCCAGCACACACTGGCCTTTAGAACAGTTAAAATGTGGAGTTAAAACCCCTTTACACTGTAACTCCACATCCACAGCGGGTGAAGGTGCTGCCCTGGCCCAGGATTCAATCTGAGTGCTCCCATCCCAAACGGAGCAGCTCCGAGGAGCCCCCAGAGCACCCCAAAAGGAAAGGGGGCTGCACTCCCCACCCTGCACACCCCCCAGGCACTGAGGCAGGCTGAGCTCACCGTGCTGCTCTCAGGTACATCAGCAGGTCACAATCGTTCACTCCTGGCATCCAGACCAGCTCCTCGTGCTGGGTCACCGTGTCCCCATCCGGGGACGGGAACGGCTGCAGCTCCGGGAGCTTGGCCTGCAAAACAACCATTCATCCACAGTGATGGCTGTTCTGAGGCAGGAGGATCCTCAAACCCTCGGGAATATCATGAAGATCCTCAGACAGCAGTGCTGAAGGGATTTGCTTCAAGCTCCAGCACTCTGAGAGCCCTGAGCCATCAATCCCAACCCTTCCCTTCACCCTGAACTCCCCCTGCAGCAGGACAGGGATTCTCTGACAATTCTGCAGGGTCAGCACCACCTCAGCTCACTGCCAGTGAAACCTCTGCTCACACAAACAGCAGAGCTGGAAACTGTCATGATGCCTTAGGATTTTTAGTTTCTATATTTTCATGTGTCTGTATTCTTGTATTTCTCTATTATAGCACTAAAAACTGCCATTCTCCCATCTTTAGACAAAATAATTCCTCTCTGAGCTGAACCCAAGGACACCTCAGAGCCCCAAAATATGGAAATAACAGCGAGTTTGAGGTGGGTGACATCATCACCTCTAAAGATCATTGCAGAATTATGCAATATGTTAATGAGGCAGAACTTATAAAAGGTGAAGATCTCGTGACCCGGTGTCCATTTTGGGTGCAGCCTCAGGAGGCGGCTTTTATCTGCCCTAATGTACCAGGGGGGCTGTTAGGCCTGGCATAAAGTTGTGTATTCTCCTTCTCTTAACTTTGTCTGGGCTCTCTTTCAGATCAGCCTGATTGAGTTGGAAAGATTTCTGTCCTGCACAGCAGATGAACAATCCCCCTCAGCACAGGATTCTGACCCTGCCAGGCTGGGGCAGAGCAGCAAAAAGGGAATTACCACCTGTGCCCCACCGTAAATCAGCACAAAAACCTCCACATTTGACACTCAGTTTAAAATGAAACGCTCAGTAAATCATTACAACAGCRAAGAGAAACAAAGACATTTCCTGAAAGGGAGAGAGCTCAGCAAAATGAGCCTCCAAATAAGTATTACACTCTACCCAGAGACCCAATTAGCATCTTTAGTCATCTACTGCTCCGAGATGAGATAGCTGAGAGCCTCTTCAGAAACAGCTTTTAAGCCCTATAATTACCTCCYATACTTACAACGCTAAACGTATTTGAGAGGCAACATTTATACATAACCAGTAATTACAAGTCACAGGTTCAGATGTCTTTCATGTTCTGCTCTTTAATCTCTACTTTATTTCACTTCTTGCCTGGGAAAATGGATCTGTCAGTGAACTTCTGCTGTGGAAAGGGATAAGGCAGCGCTGCACCCGATGGGATTGCTGAGAGAATCAGGGATTCCAGCACCCAGGGGGCTGCACAAAGCCACACTCAGCCCCCTGAACCCTTGGAAAACTCTGAATTATTGGAATTACTACCAGGAGCAGCTTCCTCTTCATCACAGAGTCACTGAGGCTGAAAATCTCCAAAATGAGCAGTGCCACCCTGCACCGAGTGCCATCTCCAGGGTGGGCACCCCAAACCTCCCTGGGYGYTCTCTGCAGGCAGGAATTGTGCCAGGGGAACATCCAGAGCCCTGCCCTGCTCCTCCTGAGAGTGGATTTTGGGAATTGTGTGATCCTRCAGAACATCTGCACCCCTGCCCTGGTGTCCCTGCACAGGGAGGAGTGGGGGGTTTGAGAAAAACCCACCCCAAACACCTCTGACACCCATAAGGGGCACAGCTCAGGGTAAATGAGGCCACCAGAAAGCCTCAGGATGGCCCTGGACCTGCTGCTTTGCCCCCTGAGCTCTCTGAGGGTGGGCAGTGCCCACTCCCACCCCACAAACCCCTCAAACACYGCCCCAGGATGGACCTGACTGAGCAGGGGACACCAAACCCTGCCAGCACAGCCACAGCCATTGCTGGGAACACAGACACCACCTCCCCAAAATGAACAGCCTGGAGAACCCTCAGAGATGGATTTGTCACCAACAGCATGAGCAGAGAACAATGGAAGCCTAAAACACCAACCAAGCAAGGATTAACACAATCCTAAACCAATGGACCTTCTTCCACCCTTTTTATTTTCCCCATCCATAAATTCATCTGGTAATTAYACCTTCCAGCAGGGTGACTAATGCCTGCCAAAATATTCGATGACAATTTGAGATGAAAGTTGTTTTGAAGGTATCATTTGCAGTGCTCTTGTTATGACTTCTGAAAAGAACACTACAGGTTTAATTGCCAAGGACTTTTTTCCTCTGAAGGCAAAACATCCTTAAGAATGTGACATGGGGTTCCATAAATATTTACTTTCACTAGTTATTAATAAGGTTTTTAAGAGGGTCTCAATGAATATTCATTGCTCAGATGCAAAAATCCAACATTTGGACTTTACAAAGTCAATTCCTRAGGAAAAGGAGAGGCCTCAGCTCCCAGTGACAGATCTGGCCCTATGAACCACAGCGAGTTTTGTGTTAATACTCTTTAAGAACAGCTTATTTCCAATGCTTATGAAGGATTTCTCTCAAATTAGAATTAACATACCAGGAACATCCAGAGTCTTAACCTTATTCTGCTTCCCAGTGTGTGAACACACTCTGCAGATTTCTCAATTCCTGTTTTAAAGATCCAAATGACTTAAAGCTTCCTCAACTTCCAGCAGTTACTCATATTCCCCCAATCTTACTCGAGAATTAACCCAACAGCACTTCTGCTACCAGGAATCATTACCATATCAACATCTGACACAGAAAAATCTCACTAAGTGAGCAGAGGAATTCTAAAGAACTCGCTGAAGTGACTCATCCAGAGATGGCTYTAAAACCCTCCCTGAATCTGAACACATTCAATTTTAAACAACTGAACAGATCAAGAGGTAAAAACAGCTCAGGAGATCTGAACAAAAACAAAATCCTCACCTGGTGGCTGGGCCCAACTCTGATTTCACCTTGGGTGCTGTTCAGCCTCCTAAGACACAAAGAAAAAACAGCAATGAGAAATGATTGGGAATGAAATTCAGGCTCAGGTTCTGTATTTTCTGTCATTGCATTTCCAAAGCAAATGGAACAGGAGCAAAACCAGAACAYTGTTGAGGAAACAGGAGGGATTTGTTCAGGGAACCCATGGAAGGTGTCCCTGGCAGGGGATGGCACCAGAGGAGCTTTAAGGTCCCTCTGGGTTTGTGACAATCTCACACCACAATGTGACAATGCCACCCCCAGGACACAAATCCACTCCAAACATGAACCAAAAACCTCTGGAAAACCACGAGAACGTGGCAGGATCTTTCCCCCAACACACATTTCTGCAGGACACAGCCTGACACCTTTCCTTTGTTTTCAGGTTATGGAACCAAATGACTGAACCAGGAAATCCATTTTCTCTTTAAAATTAAACACCAGCTTACGTTTTTGCAGCTATGAGGTGTCA
>NW_026623498.1:911920-912884 GCF_030028575.1 Malurus melanocephalus | reverse complement strand
AATATATAAATATATATAAATAATAAATAAAATTGATCAACAAGGCTGGAGCATCCTGCAAGTAACTGCGAAGTTAAAAAGCAAAGTTTGGGATGGGACTTTGCTCCCAGCTCTTTCTGTGGGAACTCAGTGGGGTTTTCTGAGCATTCCTCGTGAAGTGTGGACAGAAATATTTCTAGATTATTTCTGGATTATTATTATTTCTAGATTATTTCTATTTCTGGATTGTTTTCCCATCCCTCAGTCACCATTTCCTGAGCACATTCACAGCTCAGGGTGCTCCCTCTCCTCCYAAAGGTGAGGTTGGGCTCAGGATCCTCTGCTCCACAGCCCATTTGGGTTTTAAAGGACACAAAACCCAAAAGGACACACAATCTGCTCCAGAATTTTCACTGTTTCCACATCCCCAGGAATGCATTTCCAATGGAAAGAGAAATCCTTGCTATGGAAACGAAAATGCACTGCAGATCTGAAGCGAAATCATATCGGTGGGAGCAATTACAACAAGAATGGAATGGCATCCTGTGTTTATTCCATGGGAAAGGCAAAAAAAGGAGCCAACASTGGATATGAAATGTGACACAAAAGGAACTGCTGTAACAAAGCAGTATCCATAGCAACAACAACTTAATATTTCAGTCCTCCTCAGCTGCAGTGGATTAAATATAATGACAAGATGTTCCCTTTGAAAAGTAACCTGTTGCCATGGCAACGTTGTGTTCTGCAAAGTAAACAGGGGCTGGTCAGAAAGGAGCTGCAAGGCTGTGCTGAAATATCAAAAAGGAAGGGGGGGAGAATGGGCAGAACAGCAGCTCTGACCCCCAGAATGGGTCCCCATGGCACCCCTGGGACCCCAGAGCACCCATGGGACCCCACAGACCCTTCTGGGACCCCACAGACCCCTGGAGAAGGGAGGGGGTGCAGCCAAACCCAGCTCTGTCCTCTCATTTGGGGCAGCCAAAGG
>NW_026623498.1:903227-910232 GCF_030028575.1 Malurus melanocephalus | reverse complement strand
TTTGCTCTGCCAGGCTCCCTGTGCTCTCCTGCCAGCCCCAACAGCTCAAACCCCATGGGAACAGGAATAACTCAGYGCTAAAAAAACCCCACAACAAAACCCCAAAACCAACCCAGAGCTCAGTTCTGTGCTGCCCACTCCCCACCCTGGCACCACCACCCCTGATGGGCACATTGGGGTGATCCCWCATTAAATCACAGAGATCTACAAAACAAGGAGGTTTTTAAAGCACCAATTCACTCAGCCACAAACCTCCCAAACAGAGTTTCTGGTTCTCTTTGGAGCTCCCCCAAAAAAGGGTTTTCCAAATTAATAAAAACTACCAAGAAAGTCCTGAGAAAAKGTGGCTTTTAAAAATAATTTAAGTGAAATAATCCCAATACCCAAGATGGAAGACCCCTGCTCTTCAGAGGCTCTTTGTAAAAACATCTGGCAAGGATCATTTTGTTCCATTTCTAGAGGGACAAAATAGGAGGGAACAAAACCACTCCAACCTCAGCAGATTAAAAAACAGTTTATCAGGGCCTGRAAGTGCCTGGCACTGCAGCCAAGAGCATCTGTTTATGGTCACTGTTGGGAGGCAGGAGACTGAGCCAACAGGATCATGGATTTTAACCCAAAATTATCTTACCCAAGTCATGTCCATACACTGCACATTTCAAAATACAAAAAATACACACTCAGGCCACTCAACCTTTAACCAAAAAAAACTTGAGTTAAAATACCTCAGAAGAGCTGATTCCCTGATTTCACCTGTCTCTTAAACCTTCTTTTCTTAAGCAAGATTTTAAAACTCATGCTCAGAAAATATTYTTGCCTCTTGTAAGTTTAAGCTTTGTTTAAAACCTGTTGTAACTGTGTGTTATAATAATGATAATAATAATAATTAAAAAAAAGAAAAAAAAAAAGGAAGAAAAAAGCAGAAGCAATTTTGTGTTCTGGCTGAAAAATCCAACCTGTATTTCAGGTGAATGAATTTCTAAAGGAACAGTGCCAGTGCCTGCAGGAATGAAATGAAATGAAATAAGGAACAAGTCCCAACATCTGCAGGAACAGAGCGAGCCCCAGCCCGTGCACAGGCACCACGTGCAGGAAGTGMTTGCACAAGTTTGACTCACACAGGAAAAGCTTTCTCCAGATAACGTTATTTTCTCATCAGTTTATAGAGGAGGGGAGAAAAAGCCTGCAAGGAGTCCTCAGTGGTGTTCCCCACTGAAAAGGTGGGGTGGAGGTGACAGAAATTCAAAAGATCACTGCACAGGACCMAAGTGCTCTCTGCACACTGAATTCCCTCTGTGGGGAATATTTTGCTGGCAGATTCCCCCCTCTAACACCTGTTCACCTCCAGACAAGGGGGACAGCAGCATTTGGATCACAAGTTCAAAAAAAAAAAGAAAAAATTTAGTGGGAATCATGGCATAATGCCAAGGATTTTATCTGGTTACATGGGATTTTAACAGAACCAGAATGTTCACAAGCAGCATTTACACTGGTGAGTAAATGTGTAAATGGATTCAGTGTGGAACRATGCAGTTTATCCTGCACAGGTTCTAAAASRGTCAGGGSAGCAMMTCTGCACCTCCCAGAGGAAATATTCACCAAAAACCCAGATCAAAYCCCAGTCCCATCCCTGCAGCACAGCTCCTGTGCAGGGCAGTGCTCCCAGAGCAAATATTCACCAAAAACCCAGATCAAACCCCCCAGAACCATCCCTGCAGCTCCCATGCAGGGCAGTGGCACAGGGAACTCTCCCACAAACCTTCCTGAAATCAGATCAGATCAGATCAAATCAGATCAGATGCAATCATCACCCTCTGGAGCTCCTCATTTGTTGATAACACAAATCCCCAACTCCCCTGAGCAGCAAACACGGGGATCAGGAAAGGAGAGGGAAGGTACCCCCAGCTCCACCATACACCTGAAAAGCTCTAATTAAAACAAATTATATCCTAAAGAACTGAGAGCAATGGGAGAGAGGTAATCTTACTGATTTATGCCCAGGAACAGAGTGAAATGAAGGCAGAACAAAGGCAAGAGACCATTCCTCATCCAAAGGACAATATTCAAACCATGATCCATCTGCAATTTCTAACAGCGGGTTGGAGTGGCATTAACTGCCCAGACCACCCAGCAGCACTGGCACAATCTGCTGGGCAGGACAAAACTCTCCATCAGGAATAAAAAACTGCAGGAACACCAGCCCAGGCTGCCCAAGAAGCATTTCAGAGCACTGAACATCCACCAACACCACCGAACTGAGAGCAGAACCTCATCCTGCTGCCACCTTGGTTGGTTTTTCTGGGTGARGGGAATGGGATTCAGGGGTGGCAGYAGGGAGATTGGGTTTTATTAGTGCTGGTTTTATTTAAATAAAAAGCACAGCCTTGTGCACCTGCACACAAACCGGAGGAGCTGCCTGGTCACAAACTGAGCCCTTCCCTTCTGCCTTAGGGTCAGCATTTAAAGCCAACGTTAAGGACAAAGCTGCCATATCCCTGAATTCCTGCAGAGCTCTGACACATTCTTGCACAATTCCTGCAGCTCCTTTATTAGGAATAAGAATGTGCCCAAAGCTCAGGCCTGGGCAGACACTCTGGACCAGGAGTGATCCAGCCAGGCTGTAATTCCAGGGAATTGAGCTGTGCCATCGTTAGCAGGATTTTGCTCCAGCCAATGGCAAAAATGACCAGGGATCCCCACAAAACAGGAGTTGTGGATTTGCTGTGCTCTGCAGGTCCAAAAGGAAATGGGTAAGGGCAGGGTGCAGACGTGGGCAGAATTCTGTGGGTTCGTTCATCACTCACTGCTCAGCTTGTGACCAGAACCCGAGACTGGGCTGGGTTTTAAGGAGCTGTAAATCCATCCAGTGCCACCCCTGCCATGGCAGGGACACCTCCCACTGTCCCAGGCTGCTCCCAGCCCAATGTCCAGCCTGGCCTTGGGCACTGCCAGGGATCCAGGGGTGGCCACAGCTTCTCTGGGCACCCTGTGCCAGGGCTCCCCACCCTCACAATAAAGGATTTCCTGCTCATTTCTCATCTAAATCTCAGCTCTGTTAAATCAGGAGCTGTCCCCCCTTGTCCTGTCCCTCTGTGCCCATGGGAGAAATTGCTGTCCCTGCAAGCCCCAGGGACAGAGCCACTGCCCAGTGTGCAGGGTGACACTGCTGTCACCCCTCAGTGTGTGCAGGGTGACACTGCTGTCACCCCTCAATGCAGCCACTGGCCAGGGGAGTGACACGGTGTGCAGGGTGACACTGCTGTCACCCCTCAGTGCAGTCACCCCAAACAATCTCCCCTGTCTGAGTGCAGCACCCCCAGCCCAGCGCCCACAGGGAGGGAGCTCAGCTCTGCAGGGCCAGGCCAGGGCTGCTTCAAACCCAAACTGGGAGTGAGAACGCGCTGCAGAGCTGGGTTTGCTCACCAACAAACACACCCAGGCCCTCTCAAAGCTGTTTGGATTTCACAGTCACACTGCTGCCTGTCCCAGACAAGACCTGGATTTTATTCCTTCAGCCCAAACTGTGCATTAACAGCGTGCCCATCCCTCCCTGCCCATCCTTCCCTGCCCATCCCTCCCTCTCCATCCCTCCCTGCCCATCCGTTGCCCATCCTTCCCTGCCCATCTCTCCTTCTCCATCTCTCCCTGCCCATCCCCTCTCCATCCCTCCCTGCCCATCCCTCCCAGTCCATCTTTCCCTGCCCATCTCCCCTGCCCAAGGCAGCAGTGCTGCAGCTCTGCAGTTCCCTGCAGGGCACTGACACCCAGCACAGCCACAGCAGCGATGTCCCCTCAGCTTTTGGGGCAGTGCCATGGGATCTSTGCCCCTCAGCAGCACCAGAACCACCCATCCTCCATCACCCCACGGCTGCTGAGCTGCTCTGGCAGCACCCACAGGCCCAGGCTTTTCTGCACTGGGGCAGGAATCCTTTACATCTGCCCAAACTGCATGCACAGCTCTGCTGAAACCCCACAAAAACCCCAAAACCGCCCCGTGCAGCTGCATCCTCGCCCCGTGCCCCCCTGGCAGTGCTGGCAGGGCTGACAGGAACATGCAACAGCGATGGAATGAGCTCAGAAACACTGCAGGAGTGACAAACAACAGCGACAATGCCGGTGCTTTCGGGGAGGCCGGGCTGATGGAGCCTACCTGCAGGGGCTGAATGGATCATCCATGACTGTGACAGGCGCTTGTGGGTTGGGATGGATGSCTGAGCCCTCTGGGAGCAGCTCAAACTCTGCCTTTTCCACTCTACCAACTCAAAATGGAGGCACATGCGGGCTGGGAGACCTCGCCGAGCCTGCACTGAGCTTGTGCTGTGACCTAAGCCCGCACGCAGAACGCAGAAACTTCGCCCTCGGACCGGCGGCACTGAGCATGTGCTGTGACCCTCCCTCCCTCCTCCTCCCCTCCCTCCTCCTCCTCCTCCCCTCCCTCCTTCCCGGCCGTAAATAAACACAGCCGGGAGCTGCGAATACCGAAACCAGCCCTGGATAACGAAACCGGGCTGGGATGGTAAAATCAGCCGGGTCTAAACCCCAAAAATACAGCCCGGGATCTGCAGATACAGCCGGGTCTAAACCCCTAAAATACAGCCCGGGATCTGCAGATACAGCCGGGTCTAAACCCCAAAAATACAGCCCAGGAGCTGCAGATACAGCCGGGTCTAAACCCTGGGAAATACAGCCCGGGAGCTGCAGATATAGCCGGGTCTAAACCCCGGGAAATACAGCCCGAGATCTGCAGATACAGCCGGGTCTAAACCCCGGGAAATACAGCCCAGGAGCTGCAGATATAGCCGGGTCTAAACCCCGGGAAATACAGCCCGAGATCTGCAGATACAGCCGGGTCTAAACCCCGGGATCTGCAGATACAGCCGGGTCTAAACCCCGGGAAATACAGCCCGGGATCTGCAGATACAGCCGGGTCTAAACCCCGGGAGCTGCAGATACAGCCGGGTCTAAACCCCGGGATCTGCAGATACAGCCGGGCTCCCTGAGCCATCCCTGCACTGTAAATAAACACAGCCGGGGATCTGCAAACGCAGCCGGGAGCAGCCGAGCCCTCCCCGCCCGCGGGGAGAGATGGAAGGATAAGGGATGAAGGATGGAGGGATGAAGGAATGGAGAAATAAAGGATGGAGGGATGGAAGGATGGAGGAATAAGGGATGAAGGATAGAGGAATAAGGGATGGAGGGATGAAGGATGGAGGAATGGAAGGATAAGGGATGGGAGGATAAGGGATGGAGGGATGAAAGATGCAGGAATAAGGGATGAAGGATGGAGGGATGAAGGACGGAGGGATGAAGGATGGAGGATGGAGGGATGAAGGATGGGGGATCCCTCAGGGCCAACACACCAAGCACAGCCCGGCCCTGCACTGCTCCAGGATCCATTCCAGCCCCAGCCCCAAAACTCCCCCAGTGCTGCTGCTGAAATCACCCTGATTCCAAGGCTCTGAGGGGTTCAGAGTGAGAGCTCCACGTTTAATGCACAATTCAGGCTTTGGAAAGCGGAGCAGGAAACTGAGTCACAGCACTCGAGTTTCCCCTGCCAGAGCTGAGCGCAGGGTGAGTTAAAGGAGTAAAAATTCTCCCAAGAGRCACAAGGTGAACCCCCAGGCCTGACTCAGTGCCCAAATTTCCTGCAGCAGCCTTGACCTCTGACCTCCACACTCATCTGCAATCTCCAGCCCTGTTTTAGGTACCCACTCACACGAGGGACCATCCCTTCCCCTCCAGCACACGAGGATTTAATCACCATCCATCCCTCATGGATGCCTCAATCTACCATGAGCCTAAAGMAGGACAAAAAGCTTCCCAAATACTGAATTTTGAAAGACAAACACAGTAAGCAAAACAGATCAGATCACAGAACAATCCTTAATTTTTTCCTGCAGTAACCCAGTGAGAAGTTTTCTTGTAACAGAGATGGATACACAATTTCCATGTTGCTTACACCCTGTTAACTCCCATCCCCTTATCGGGCCTTCACCAACAGCCTGGCTCCTTCCATAAACAGCCATAATAATTCAACAATTGTTCAGTATATTCCAACCACAACTGAAACATATTTCTGAATTTTCTCGCTGTTGTTGTTCCAAATGGGTCTGGCACACCCAGATCCTCCAGGAGAGCTCACAGAGCTTCCCCAAACCCTTACAGGACACCAAACACACAGGGAAGCACTGACAGCAGTGCTGGGATTCCACTTTACTGGGATTAGTCACTGTCAGAGCATCACTCCTCTGAAGAGACACAAAATTAATTATTTTCAAGTACGTGACACAAAATGAATTTTCCTCCTCAGTTGGCAGTCTGGATGCCTCCTGCACTCTGGAGAGCCAGGAACACTTTGAGCTCTGCCCATGGGCTCCATAAACACTGCTCAAGGTGAGAACACTCAACTCTACCCTTGGAATGGTTCAGGGTTTGATTCCACAATCAGAGTCTGCTCAGGATGTGAAAATTATTGACACACAGCTCCATGTGAAAATTATTGACATACAGCTCCATGTGAGAATTACTGACACACAGCCCAGTGTGGGAATTATTGACACACAGCCCAGGGTCTGGGCTCAACTCAGGAGAAAAAAACCCAGCCTGATGTACAAAAATGATCCAAAAAAGCCCAGAGTGACCAATTCCAGAGCAGAGAAGGAGCAGCACCAGGGCTGATGTTCTCCAAGGTAACCCAGAGTCACCAAACTCCAAAAAAAGAACAAAACCTTTCCTCGAGCTCTGTGTCCTCCAACAACCAAAAGCCTCGTCCTACACACCCAACCCCAGCTCTGGGGATGTTCCTGCAGTCTGGGAGTTTCTCAAATTGTTTTGCAGACACACAAAAACAAAAATAGATTCTTTGCAGACACACAAACACAAAAATAGATTATTTGCAGACACAAACCCAAATATAGATTCTTTGCAAACACCTAAGAACAGAGAAATGGGTTCCCACCAYGCTGAGCTGCATCTGAGGGTTCTGCTGA
Source organism: Malurus melanocephalus (assembly GCF_030028575.1). Classification (NCBI taxonomy): domain Eukaryota; kingdom Metazoa; phylum Chordata; class Aves; order Passeriformes; family Maluridae; genus Malurus; species Malurus melanocephalus. Next base: position 903,243 of record NW_026623498.1, on the reverse strand, counting down.
GGTTTTAGAGCATCTC
>NW_026623498.1:894663-902079 GCF_030028575.1 Malurus melanocephalus | reverse complement strand
AAAGCCATTTTCACTCACCTTGTCTCTGGATTGTAGCCCAGGATGTAGAAAAAGGAATCCACTCGTGCCTTGAACTCTCTAGCAGCAAATATGTCAGAGAAATGGGAGATGTTGCACTTCCCTCTGAGAGGAGGAAAGAGGAGAAAATGGCATTAGAATTGTGCTTTGAGTAACAGCTCCTTTAATTAAGTGCCACTGCAATCTGGGCAGCAGCCACAGGCACATCCTCGCTCTCATAAATGTCCAAAACGTCATAAATACAAAGCTGCTGTAAGAAATAACCATGTGGGCTCTTCCCACGGTGGGAAGGGGAGGAAATCCASTTACAGAGTCTCTGCAAACATTCATTAATTCTGCAGCCAGCACAGCCCCGAGGAGCCCACATTTAATCAGAACAACCAACAATAGCTAAAAATGCAACCCTGACAATGTCTAATTTGCAAAAGTTTTCACAGTCCTATTACAGTTACATCTTCCAGAATTCTACAGTCCACATTGTTGATGTCAGCTTTCCATTTAGGAGGCTAAATAAAACTTGAGTTTAATCAAAGGCCCAAATGAAAAGCAAAGCTGTGGTGCTTTTAGCAAGTCTGCAAYCCAAATTCCAAACAGACAGCAGTTTCTTCCTTGTGTTTTCATACCTAAGAGAGTAAAACACACAAAGATATTTAAAAATAAAAGAGAAAAAAAAGAGACCTGAGGATTTCCTAGCTTGTTCTAGGCCAGATTGTTAATAATTGATTTAATATAGTTTGCTGATGAAGTTATTATCCCTAAGATGAGCATGAGGATTGCCTGTAAGAAGTTTTTTCTCATTTCTTGGAGGTTTTGTTGGGCTGTTGATGCTGTCAGTCCACCTGAGTAAATCAGAGCAGCAGAGAGAAGGGCCAGGGCTGGGCTTTTACCTGAACCTTTTACCTTTTTACCTGAGTCCCTAAAATGAACTCAAACTCAAGAGATTTTTGCTTCTCAGACTGCCAAGCTCYAACACAGACCTCAGTGGTTTCCAGGTTTAGCCATTTAGCAAGACAGAAAACGAGCAGGGGGATTTGTTTTAATATTTCACATTAAATTCACATTTTAAAAATATTGTGGGCAAAGAGATTTAGCTTCCTTTCAGTGATTCACCTGYCAGCTAATGAGCATTTTGCAGATGAGCTGCATTATCTCTATCGAATTCTGTTCACAGCATTTCAAACCAGCAAGATTTACCAGAGAGCTAAAAAACATAATTTTTATTACACACTTCTACAGAGATCTACAACCACCCTCCAGTTAAATTTTTCCACTGGTTAGAGCAGAAGATTGGTAGTTACAATCACTGCTTTTATTTCCCAGTTTGTCATCGATTCATTGTGTGTCCTGAGCCATTTGTTTGCAGAGRGCAGAGAAATAATCTCATATTATAATAAATTAGAATTTCATGTTAACCTTTCATGCATCACGACACATTCTGCCTCCTCCATGTTCTCTGCAAGAACACCATGTGCAATTATCCTTCTGCTCATCTGACACACTCTGAGGTTATTTTTCAAGTTTGTTTGGCACACACGKATATTCCATTTTTATCTTTCCCTTCTATCTTTTCTTTGAAGGAAAAAAAAAAAAAAAAAGAACAGAAAGGATGTAAAGTTTGAAGCTTTCCCAGTTAAAACTGCAGAGACTCAGTTGAGTTTYTCTGTTTGAGCAGATTCCCAGCCTGGCTCCACCAGGACAGCCAAAGCTCCTGCCAGGAGGAAATCACCAGAAATGCTGATTTAAAATTGTGAAGGAACTTTGGGAACTCAGCAARGGCATTGTGGAATTCCAGGGGCTCCTACAACACCACTGGAATGTCCTGAGTTTACAAAAAAAAAAAAAAGTCTGATGTGTAAATCAAAGATTTCCCCCCCAAAACAGAAGACAGTTTGTCTTGGAGTAAAGTGGCTTCAGCAAAGTGACTCTGAACAAAAAAATGTCTCCAGATGGCTGTGGTGAAACACCATCTGAGCACTATTATCAGGGAGATTATTCAATTTGCATTTTGACAATATCCACGCATGTTTGGCATGCTGAGAATCAGCTCGACAACAACGCCTGGCTGCTGGCACCTGAAAACTCTGCAAGGGAGGGTGCCCTGCCAGGGCTGGGCAGTGCTGCCAAAAATAAAGAGAGCAGGGCAGAGAGCAGGGCACACACTGGGCCATTCCTGCCCTCCTGGACCATTCCTGGACCATCCCTGAGCCATTCCTGGGTCATCCTTCCCCTCCTGAGCCATTCCTGCCCTCCTAGGCCATCCCTGAGCCATTCCTGCCCTCCTGGACCATTCCTGGGCCATTCCTGAGCCATTCCTTCCCCAGGTCATTTCTGCCCTCCTGGGCCATTCCTGAGCCATTTCTTCCCCTCCTGGACCATTCCCTCCCTTCCTGAGCCATCCCTGAGCCATTCCCTCCCCTCCTGGGCCATTTCTCCCCTCCTGAGCCATTCCCTCTCCTCCTGAGCCACTCCTTCCCCTCCTGGGCCATCCCTGAGCCAGGTCATTTCTGCCCTCCTGAGCCATCCCTGAGCCATTCCCTCCCCTCCTGAACCATTCCTAGGCCATTCCTGAACCATTTCTTCCCCTCCTGGACCATTCCCTCCCCTCCTGGGCCATTCCTGGGTCATTCCTGAGCCATTCCTTCCCCTCCTGGGCAGGCAGATCTGCCTCCCTCTGTGCTGTGACCACTGAAAATCTTTAATGGAACTGAAGCAGGGCAGGACCCCCCAGCCCAGAGAGCTGTGACCCCCCCAGAGCTGTCCCCAAGCCCCCAGAGCTGTCCCCAGCTGGCACTGACCCCTCCAGAGCTGTCCCCAGCTCACAGATTTGTCCCCAGCTGGCACTGACCTGAGGGCAGCAGCGTGGTACGTGTCCACGTAGTCAGAGATGAAGAGCTCTCTGTTCTTGATCACTGGGTCCGTGATCACCAACTCCCGTCCTGAATCTGCAGGGAGAGTGGTAGCCACAGCCCCCAGGGCACTCAGCTGGGCCAGCAGGGCCACTGGGCATCATCCCTGGTAGCCACAGCCCTCAGGGCACTCAGCTGGGCCAGCAGGGCCACTGGGCATCATCCCTGGTAGCCACAGCCCCAGGGCACTCAGCTGGGCCAGCAGGGCCACTGGGCACTGTCCCTGGTAGCCACAGCCCCCAGGGCACTCAGCTGGGCCAGCAGGGCCACTGGGCACTGTCCCTGGTAGCCACAGCCCCCAGGGCACTCAGCTGGGCCAGCAGGGCCACTGGGCATCATCCCTGGTAGCCACAGCCCTCAGGGCACTCAGCTGGGCCAGCAGGGCCACTGGGCATCATCCCTGGTAGCCACAGCCCCAGGATGGGCACTCAGCTGGGCCAGCAGGGCCACTGGGCATCATCCCGGGTAGCCACAGCCCCAGGGCACTCAGCTGGGCCAGCAGGGCATCATCCCTGGTAGCCACAGCCCCCAGGACACTCAGCTGGGCCAGCAGGGCCACTGGGCATCATCCCTGGTAGCCACAGTCCCCAGGGCACTCAGCTGGGCCAGCAGGGCCACTGGGCATCATCCCTGGTAGCCACAGCCCCAGGGCACTCAGCTGGGCCAGCAGGGCCACTGGGCACTGTCCCTGGTAGCCACAGCCCCAGGGCACTCAGCTGGGCCAGCAGGGCCACTGGGCACTGTCCCTGGTAGCCACAATCCCCAGGGCACTCAGCTGGGCCAGCAGGGCCACTGGGCACTGTCCCTGGTAGCCACAGCCCCAGGGTGGGCACTGAGGGGACAAACACCCTGTTTATATCACCAGGAAATTATAGAAGAATTAATGTGTAAAAACATCATATCCACCCTCAAACCCCAAAGGAAGGAGCTTTCAGGGGCACTGGTGACAAATCTGCAGCACTCCCAGGAAAGGAACCAAGGACATTCATTTGTTCTCCTTTCCAGGAGAAGGTTTAGGTTCCTGTGCATATTTAATGTCAAATCTTCAACAAAACCCTGACAGCAGGAACKGCACAGTGCTCTGGCTTTGAGGTAAATATTGATATTCATGTTCAAACACAGAAAATTCCCAGTGTTAACAAAGAACGGGAGGAGAACTTTTTCCATGACTTCCACTACCTTTGAGGAAGACACAAAAACAYTTCTCCACACACACGAGACTGCATAAAAAAGCAGCCATGCTATCAAAAAYACTTTTTGACACTGTGCCTGTAATCTCATTGTTGGAAGTTTCAAATAAATTAGTAAATGTTAGATTCGTGGAGCTTTTGCTAAGAGCACACACAAAAAAATGTCCTTAAAAAGGGGAACGTGTGCTCAACTTTGTTCTGTCAGGCAACAAAAAGTTGCTGCATTCCATATTTCAATCATCAACTTTTATCATCCCRGTTCACCTTGGAGTATCTTCAGAATTTTTAACAGTTGCCTCAAGGAAATTTCCTGGTAAGAACAGAAGCAAATGTTATGTCTTCCCTGGAGGCAAGAGATAAATGGCACTGGGTATGTACTAAAGTTTCTTCTGCTTCTATTAAACCCAAGATCACACATTTGTTTTTGCAAAGAGAAAAGGGAAAGCTCAGCTCCGAGTGCCTCAGTCCCATCCCTCCCTGCAATATTAACCATGGTGAATATTCATGGGCGTGGGAGCAGAGTGAAAAAACCACAGCTCTCATGGCACTGTGGCAGAACCACAAAAACCAGGAAGGATTCACAATTTCCTCAAATAATTTGATGCTCTGTTATCATTTATAGTGCAGTGTCCAGTGCCTGGTGAGGAGCCAGTGCTATTTTTCTTTTCTAGCTTCTCTCAAGGAGAAGATGATGCTGATGCTGATTATTATTATTATTATTAGTAGTAGTAGTAGTAGTAGTAGTAGTAGTAGTAGTAGTAGTAGTAGTAGTATCATTATCATTATTTCAGTATTATTAATATCACTAATATTATCAGTATTATTAATATCATTATTATTTCAGTATCATTAATATCATTAATTTCAGTATCATTAATATCATTAATATTATTATTATTTCAGTATTATTAATAYCATTMATCATATCATTTCAGTATTATCAATATCATTATTAATACTAATAATGAACAATACAGAGCTCCCAGCACACCTGGATCACCCRGTGGGTGACAGGGACAGGAAGGTCACAAGTTTCCAGTCCATCCCCAGCTCCCTGCCCGTGTAAATGCAGAATTTTGGGGGTTCACTCACCGTTCTCGTTGTGCCTGTCCTGCACCAGGTGTTGGTACACCGAGTCGGGCACCTCGGACTGGCGGTAGTACCACTTGACRTTCATCAGCAGATGGTCCCGTTTGCTCTGAAAAACAACCCCAGCGTGTCACTGACAGGAAAAACAGCCCCCAGCCAAACATCTGAGAAAAACTGAGAAATATCTGAGAAAACATCTGAGAGCTCTGAGAAACCCCCAGAGCCAGGGGAGCATTTCTGCAGCCCAGACCAAAGCAAGGAAAACCTTCTGCATCTCCACAAACTGCATCTCTCTGTGTGTCTGACCTGCAAACCCCAATTTACTCTCTCTCATTAATTAACCCAAGAGAAAGGGCAGGGATCAGGAAAGGATTGCAGTTTCTGGCCTTGTGCAGCATGGTCTCAGCCTGCTGATTTCCACAAACACAAAGTATTTATGGCCAAACATGCAGGAAGAATACCCACAGTTCCATCATTTAGTGCAGCCATTCTAACAGTGGAAACCAARAGATAATAGATTTTYCTTCCCCCAAGGACAGATGGATCCAGACATAATCAYAGACCTTCTTTATGACACAAAAGAACGGGATACTGCACTTCAATCACAATAATTACAGCCTCTGACTGCTCATCAACCTCACAGCAAAATTTACACAAAACTCTCTTCCCCAAATGCTCCTTTTTCATTCAGGCTCCAGCCACCAATTTGTTCCTTCTTASAAGGAAACCGAAGCATAAACACCACTTAAAAGCAATTTTAAGATCAAGTCACTCCAGACTCTGCTCATTTATGTCTGAGCCCCTTGGTCTGCAATTCTTCCTGCTGCTCCAAAACACTTGAAGAAACAAAGGCCTGAAGGGAAAGTAAAATTCCTTTAGCATGAGGCAGCTGCAAACTTGTTTTCCTCTGGACTGCAAAGCTCTAGACCCTTCTCAAACTGCTCGGAAAACATTTCCAATTCAGAATTAAAGGGCCAGGAGGTTCCATTGTGCACCAGCCTGGGTGTCACAGCTTTTCTGCTGAATGAACAACATCCAAAGCTTCCAGCAAAGGCATTTCCCCGAGCAGAGCCCGTGTAATACCGGCAAACCACTGCCAGTGGCAGCATTGTGCCAGGAAAGCTGGGAGCGAGCCACGGCTTCCACAGGAGATCATCATCCTGCATCCCAAACCCAACGGGAATGGTCTGAGCATCTCTAACCCTGCTCTGAGCATCCCTAACCCTGCTCTGAGCATCCCTAAACCTGCTCTGAGCATCCCTAAACCCAATGGGAATGGTCTGAGTATCCCTAAACCTGCTCCGGGCATCCCTAACCCTGCTCTGAGCATCCCAAACCCAATGGGAATGGTCTGAGCATCCCTAACCCTGCTGAGAATGGTCTGAGCATCCCTAAACCTGCTCTAGACATCCCTAAACCTGCTCCAGGCATCCCAAACCTGCTGGGAATGGTCTGAGCATCCCTAAACCTGCTGGGAATGGTCTGAGCATCCCTAAACCTGCTCCGAGCATCCCTAACCCCATTCTGAGCATCCCTAAACCTGCTCTGAGCATCCCTAACCCGCTGGGAATGGTCTGAGCATCCCTAAACCCCGCTGGGAATGGTCTGAGCATCCCAAACCCCGCTGGGAATGGTCTGGGCATCCCTAAACCTGCTGGGAATGGTCTGAGCATCTCTAAACCCTGCTGGGAATGGTCTGAGCATCTCTAAACCCTGCTGGGAATGGTCTGAGCATCCCTAAAACTGCTCCGGGCATCCCTAACCCTGCTCTGAGCATCCCTAAACCCTGCTGGGAATGGTCTGAGCATCCCTAAACCTGCTCTGAGCATCCCTAAACCTGCTGGGAATGCTCTGAGCATCCCTAAACCTGCTCTGAGCATCCCTAAACCTGCTCTGAGCATCCCAAACCCAATGGGAATGGTCTGAGCATCCCTAAACCTGCTGGGAATGCTCTGAGCATCCCTAAACCTGCTCTAGACATCCCTAACCTTGCTCTGAGCATCCCAAACCCGCTGGGAATGGTCTGAGTATCCCTAAACCTGCTCTGAGCATCCCTAAACCTGCTCCGAGCATCCATAAACCCTGCTAAGAATGGTCCGAGCATCCCAAACCCTGCTCTGGGCATCCCAAACCCTGCTCAGAACATTCTGAGCATCCCCAAACCCCACTGGAACACACTGAGCATCCCAAAACCCTGCTCTGAGCATCCCAAA
>NW_026623498.1:890995-892608 GCF_030028575.1 Malurus melanocephalus | reverse complement strand
AAAAAAAAAAAAAAAAAAAAGCACATCTTCCCTTCCCACGGTGTTCTCCACCATCAAATCAAACTCCTGCTGTAGAATTATCTTTTACACTCAGTCAGTTCTGACATTTAGTCAAAGGAAAATAAAGACCGCTCACATCAGGGGAAAAAAAGCAGAGGAGGGACACAAATGAATGTGGAAATCAGGGCTAAGGAGATATAAGGATTATTCCTCGCCCTCTCCATAACAGCAAGTGTAATTTCACATTCTCAGGGAATCTTTTTTGCAGGCTGTTCACTAATTAATTAAGAAAACTGATCAGCTGTTTGTAAGCCAAGCAAGCCCAGCCTGGAAATGCAGAGGTTATTACTACAAATGAATGTTATTTTTGCAGCTTGATTATTTAATTCAGACGCCTGCACGGCAACACATAATTACTCCCCGCAAACACAGAAGCATTGTCAGTGCTCAGCACCAAAGAGAAATGTGAAATAAAGGCAATAATGTGGCCACATGCAGATGAATTCTGTGTGAATTCTGTGAATTCTGTGTGAATTCTGTGAATTCTAGGCTGGGCTTTCCTCTCACCTCAGGCAGCACAAACCCCACAACCTCTAAACCTGTTCGATTATCTAATGACTGCTCCTCCACAAGGCTCTGCTGATTTAAACCTGGTTTATCTGKGCACAAAACGGGGCTGATTGAGCGCGGTAATGGGAGGCAGGAAATGAGAAGCCTTGGGAAAGCCGCGGATAATCGATCAGTGGATTCACTCAAGTGTGAGCCGAGCTGGGAATAAGCTGCCTGGGGTATCAAATATTGCTGTTTCCAGGGTAAAGGCCCATTTCTGTGATCTATGCAGCGGAGAGCATAATTTATTGACAAAACAATATCGGATTTTCTCRCAATGGCTCGCGCTTGACATTTTCTGACTGTTTACGGCGAGAATTTTTTCTCGTGTCCTTTTTATTCACAAATAAAACTCCTTTTGGAATTCATCAAGCCACTTCAGCATGCTGGAAATTAAATCAGCCTGGYGTAGGAGATGTAAAACCCTGCTCACACTGAGCTTGCCCCAGTGCCAGGCTGTGCCAGGGGCACAGGGCACTGTCCCAAATGGCCCAAAATGGCCCAAATCCTGCAGCACTCAGAGCCCTCCTGCCCAGACCTGGCTTTGTTCTGCATCTCCACCAGGGCTTGCACAGAATTTACAGCACCAAACATCACCCACAGCTCACTCTGTTTCTCACAGAAGGATGGGGAAGGCACTGGAGCACCCTAAAAACCTGCAAACCTCGCCCACAAACTGACACACTCATGGATATATAAACCAGGAGTCTGCCTGCACCTTTAAAACTTGCAAAACACGGCCAAAACCAGTTTTTACCCTGGCACATCATCTGCAGCCTGCTCTGGGCACTGCCAGGAGGTGCCCCCAGCTCAGCTCAGCTCAGCCCAGCCCAGCCCAGCCCAGCTCAGCTCAGCCCAGCTCAGCCCAGCCCAGCCCAGCCCAGCCATGGCTTTGAGTGTTCCCAAACACAGGAGGGTGGCACCGCTTTCCCCGTGTGTCACCCCCCTGATGCCATCTGCTGTCTCCCAGCGTGGGAGAGCTGGCGGCAGAGCTGCCAGACTGC
>NW_026623498.1:881438-890124 GCF_030028575.1 Malurus melanocephalus | reverse complement strand
GCTGCCTGAGCCCTGGTGAACCCAGCAGTGGTCAGGAACTGTCAGAAATATCCCTGAAAGGCCTCAGTGAACCCAGAGGAGCCAGCCCTGAATTTCCTGGTGCTTCAACCACATTGCAATTCCAAGGCAAAGTTCAACAAACTCAGCAGATTCTGACTCAAACCCACTGCCAAGAACAAGTGTCACCCATTCTTCATCTTATTTAGTGGCACTCTATGTCTCACTTTGAACACAGCCTCACCCAGGGTTTTAAAGGAGAAAAAGAACATTATTCATTGTAGGTAATGACTGTAAGAGATGTCTGTATTTAAAACAAACTGAATTGTTTATTCCATCAACTTCCCAGCTTTACCACAAACAGAGCTGGCTCAGTGTGCTGACAACTAGCAAATCATTGAAGGGAAATACACTTCAGTACAAAACACCCTTAAAACTTCAACAAAAGGTAATTTAATCTGGTAAAAAAAACAGGTAACAGCAGTTATGCTTTTAATGCCCAGCTAAGGGCAGCACAAACACACCTCAGTAATCACTGCAAAGCTGCCCCGTTAATTCAGCTCCATCAAGGCTTTCTCAGCYCTGCAATGAAGATCCCATCCCGCCCCGCCTGACATTTGCCATTAAATGTCATTTATGGCACGCAGCTCCCATCTAATTGCAGCAGCAGCCACAGTATTTATCACTTCTATTAAAACAAGCAGCACTCAGAGCTTGGGCTATTCRGAGCCATCATATACAGTTTAAATASATTTCTCACTTTTTAAATATCAAGAGGCCAGATTTTCTTTACAGTCTCACTGAGGGGTTTACCTTTGAACAAAGAGCTGAAGGATAAAACAATCAGGAGACAGTTTGCTCTGCAAACCCAGCCCAGAGTTTGAACAGTCACTGCCTGCTAAAATATCGCCTCATGGGCAGGGGAATTGTACAAGAGGAAAAATTAAAGGACCTCGGCCAGCAGGATGGGGCTTGGAATTAGAAAAAGAAAATACAGTGATCAGCCAGATCCTGGGACTTGGCTGCTTCACCACAAAAGCAAATGCTCCTCCTATGTGGAAACAAAGTGTGTTTGGAAAATAAAAGCCTGGAAAGTGAAWGTTTCCTTGTGCAGCTCCCCAAAGGATGGGAGTTCCTTACAGAATGGTCATCACTGAAATGTTTACATCCTCCAATGGGTGTCACTGAATAAACTCAGCTTCAAACAGGCAAAAATCAGCTTTTTCCTCTTCTTCACATGAAGGGGTGAGGCTTTGSCTGATAAATGGGGCCGTGACACAAAAATCCTGCAGTAATTAACGGGCAGAACCAGAGCAGCTCATCAGGAAAACAAAGCAGCAATCTTTAAAAAAGTCCATCTGCAGGAAAAAGACTATCTCAGCACACAGGGAATTTCCAGCCCAGATTGCTGCTGTCTGCCCCKGTATCAATAGCTAAATTAGCAACACCAGGCTCTGCATTTTTTTCTTTGTATTTATATGTAAATCAGTACTAAATAAACACAGCCCAACCCAGCTCCACAGGCTGCAATCGAATCTAAACCCAAAGATTGGAAAGATGGGCTCCATTCAGCTGGAAATAGCCAGATATCAAAAAAACACTAAAATCAGAAATAACTACACTGACAAGAAAAATGATGTATTTCTAATACAGACTGGTATTTATCTGCTAGAAAAGAAAAAAAAAATCTCAAAGGAAAAGCTGGGAGAGAGATACAAACAAAACCCCTTTTCTCAGGTGCTGAAAGTGTGAACATACACACGAGTGAGAGGGTCCACATGAAAAACAGCTCTGAAATAAAGAAATGTGAAATAAAGAAATGTGAAATAAAGAAATGTGAAATAAAGAAATGTGAAATAAAGAAATTTTAAACCTCTAGTCCACACCATGGAGAGCATGTGCACTGTGGTGTGAATAAAAGTGAGCCCAGCTCTGAGTTAATCACTTGGCTTGGGCCACAGAATCAGCACAGCATTACAACTCGAACAAATGAAGCTGCTAATAAGTTCCATTAAAAAAGTCAAGGTGTTAATTCACTCCCAGAGTAGCCCAGAGCTGGGAGCCCAAGCAGCAGCTCCACAAAGCCCTCAGTCCTCATCAGAACTGCAATTAATTCCCTTCATTACTGGAGGCACAAAGTGGAACCTGTCAGTGCCTCAATCAAGGATCCTGACCCCAAATCCCCCAAATCATGGGAACGGGGGCTGGAACCTCTCCCTTTGCTCTGCACCCCAAAATTGACACCAACCCTCACACAYTCAGGGAAAACAGAACCATTCTGTGTGTCCCATCACCCACAAACACAGGCACTGCCAGGGAACCTCACAAAAAATCCAAATCACTGCAAGTTATTCAGGCAATTTGTACAAAACTTGGTTTAACTGGTTTAGAGAGAGCTCACGGCTTAGATCAGCTTCTTTTTACCAAACCACTCTTCTCAAAAAGCTGTTTTGAACATTTCCATGCACTTGGCTCTTCAAACTGCTGAGCAGGGCTCTGTCTTTGGAAAAATGAAAGTGTTCATGTAATAAAATTAGGAGCTCTGCCTCTSTGTGACACAGAAGTTAAAGGCAGAAGCCAATTTAAATCAATATTGAAGCCCAGATTTCAGCTGCCTGAGCAATTGTCTGCAKTTCTGGCTGTGCCATCTCCCTGGGAACCTGACCCTGAAAAGGTTTGGAGCTCACTGAGTGTGCAGCACCTTGGAAAAGTGAAATCAAATATTCATGCACTGGCACAAGCAACACTGACAAATCCAACCCCATTTCCCGGCACTTGAACTGCTGTAAACTGCAGCACTCGTCCTACAAGTGCTTCCCAACGAGCCCATAATAAATTAATCTGTAATAGAAGGCAGTATTAGCTCAAATCTCAATATTTACCGAGTCTATTTTGTGAGCAGCCATGCTCCAGATGTGCTCCCAGCTGTTTGCTTTCCTGGCCCAATGTCTGCAGCAACAAACAGCCCCTGCTTTAAGCACCCCCAGTGCCCAGATCAAAGATTTATGATCATATTTCACCACTGTTCATGGAGTTTTCTGCACTTTCAGATTAATTCTTTCCAGTTTAAAGGCCTAAAGCAGCTCCAAATCCAACAGTTCAGGTTCTGAGGGGGCAGAAAAGCTCATGAAACCACACCCAGGATGCAACTTGCAGCTATTTCCTCACCAATCTGCCCCAAAATCCCAATCCCAAATTCATCATCCCGGATCCAGAGCACAGCACTCAATTCCTGGGTCTGGAAYACCAAAATGAGAAGCTCCACCTCAMCCAGAAYAGSAAATGTGACCCCAAATGGCAGYTTCCCTTCTGGAAAWCACATTTCCCAATCTCTCCAGCCCCAAAAAGCCTCCAAGGGAATCCCTTCTGCAGCTCTGGCTGATATTCTGTATTCTGCAGCTTCTGCCTCGCYGGGGCTCGGGTTCACACATATCAAAGCACCCAATTGCCTTTTCTTTTTTTGCCTTTTTTTTTTATACACCAAGAATATGAAAGCACACACTGAAGCCGGTCCTTGTTAGCAGAGCCATTTTCATCTCTTTAAACTCAAAGAGAGCAATTCCCTTGAAAACTGTCACAGCATTTTCCCAATCCATGAAGAGGAAGTTCAACAGCCTCGGGTCACTAATCATGACTACAGAACATAAATTATGTCTTTCTATGGCACAGCAGTGAAATATATACATTCTTTTATCTGACTTATTTGATTCTCTCTATAAACTGGATGCTTTAGACATGTTTGTAGTTTAAAAAAAGGATGTTTGACAAATAAAAGGGAAGCACTTTGTTGTTTACACAGCATTCCTCACGTGAGGTGGATTAATCACACAATGGATGGACAAGAAATGCTTTCCACAACACAACTTGGGTGTTTTCCCAAAGGAAAAACTTTATTTGAAGGTTAAGAGTTGCTCAGCACGAGATTGTTGGTTTTAATAATTTTGCATTTTAACCTTAAAATGTGCCAACAAGCAACTGAAGGGAATATGATTGAAAAMCCCCCAAAGTTCTGCTCAGAAAGCAGAGCAGGATGCTTACACACTGCTCATTTAATTAAAGAGTTATTTTAAATACCTTTTAAATACCCTCTAATGGCCCAAAACCAACCGAGGCTGCTTTAAAATCAATCACTTTAATCAAAATTACAAGTTCAAACTCTCCATGGGTTAATGTTCAGTGGCTGCAGAGTCAAAAATGCACATTCCCCATATCCATCCCATCCATCCCATCCCATTGTGGGACAAACCCATGGTCAGAGCATCTGAAACTCTGCCAGACAGTCACAAGGAAGAGCTTTCCTATTCCTGCTGAATAAAAGGGAGATTTTGCCTTTCCTGCCACTCCGACACAGAACAGGTATCCAAAAAAAAGGAGATTTTGCATTTCCTGCTGCTCAGACATAGAGTAGGTATCCAAAAAAAGGAGATTTTGCCTTTCCTGCCGCTCAGGCACAGACAGGTATCCAAAAAAAGGAGATTTTGCCTTTCCTGCAACTCAAACACAGACAGGTATCCAAAAAAAGGAGATTTTGCATTTCCTACCACTCAGATACAGAACAGGTATCCAAAAAAGGGAGATTTTGCCTTTCCTGCTGCTCAGACACAGAACAGGTATCCAAAAAAAGGAGATTTTGCATCTCCTGCACTCAGAACGGGTACTCAGAGAGCATCCCCACCCCTTTCCCTTCCACATTCCAGCTCCTCTGGAGCTCCCAGCCTGCTGGAATTCTCATCTTTCCCCGAATTATTTAATCTGTGCACAAACCAACCCCAAATCTGCGATTCCCTCTCATTCCCCACCTGCTCTGCACAAGCCCTGGCACATTCAGGGTGTCCCTGGGCACTTTAATGCCACAAAAGCATTAAAAGCATCACCTCCCCCTCAAAAGTGATTCTGAGCCCATCAMGGAGGGATGGGGGACCCACAAAAATTCAGTGACCACGGTGACATTTCACATTCCTCAAGGAAACAGTTGTGAAAGCAGGAAAACAAATTTCTTTAATGAATTATCTCCAGCAGCTCACGAAGCATAACAATGTGTCTTTGGAGGCTGAGCAGAGACACAAGAAATCTGACAGTGCTCAAGTAGCCCCAAATGACCAGAGAGAAAATTTCGACTTCAATAATCCTAAAGGTCAGGAGCATTATTAAACATGACAGATGCTCTCACTATTCAACACCAGAGGACATGGCTAAATTTATTCTAACTCCATTTTCTCTTGCTACATAAAACGCAGCTAATGTACAATTTGATCCTTTTTTTTTTTTTCTAAAAGCTTGAGATAACATTTTTTTTTCTCTGTATTTTCCAGCTGGCACGTAATGATTTATTCAGCACTCAATTACCTCAGCACAGGTGGAAGAAACAGGTTTACCCTGGGTAAGGAGGAGGAAAAGACAGGAAAAAGATAAAATAAAAAGGCAAAGGTGGTGAAGAGAACCCTGCCCTGACACAGGGTTTAATGAAATTATGAATGTGGGCAGGTCAAACACACCGGGGGTGTTAATGGGGTTTGAGGTTCCAGGATTTCCTKTAATCATTGCTGATGGCACAGGAGCTGACAGGAGGTGTCAGCTCAGATCAGGGATGGGATCTGGGGGTGACAGGGGACAGCCACGGGGTGAGTACCCTACAGGAGACACAGAGCCTGTTCTGGATAGGAAAAATAATCCCAGAGCCTTTACTGGGGGGGAAAATAACCCCAGAACCTTTCCTGGATGGGGAAAATAACCCCAGAGCCTGTTCTGGGGGGAGAAAATAACCCCAGAGCCTGTTCTGGATAGGGAAAATAAACCCAGAGCCTGTTCTGGGGGGGAAAATAACCCCTGAGCCTGTTCTGGGTGGGGAAAATAACCCCAAAGCCTTTCCTGGATGGGCAGAAAAACCCCAAAACCTTTCCTGGATGGGGACAACAACCCCAGAACCTTTCCTGAATGGGGACAATAACCCCAAAGCCTCTCCTGGATGGGGACAATAACCCCAAAGCCTCTCCTGGATGGGGACAATAACCCCAAAGCCTCTCCTGGACGGGGACAATAACCCCAAAACCTCTCCTGGACAGGGACAATAATCCCAAAGCCTCCAGACAGCCCCCAGGGCCCCATGGCCACGAGCCAACCACAGAAATTCCAACTGTTCAGTGCCAAATGGGGCAAAGCCAAACAGAGCAATCACATTAAAAAGGAAAAACAAAATCAAAACTGTGGATTATTCTGTGGGGTTCGGGGTTTTTTCCTTGTTTTGGTGTTTGGGTTTTTGTTTGGGGTTTTTTGTGCAGCCCCTGAGCTGTCAGCTCTGGATTCCAATGATCCATGTGGAAGGAAATGGAGGCAGAGTGGGATGTGAGCCCCAACAAACACACACAAACACACACAAACACACACAGTCTGAATTTCCAGCTGTTTAATCCTTCCCCTGAACAATGCTGCCATCTGCTTTAAACCTCCAAACAGGAACGCTCTGCTCTCTCCCCCTCCCAAAAACAATGATGTAATTGTGACATAACGCTGCAGCTACAGGAATTAATTCATTCAGTTGCATTGGTGCTTTACCCTACCAAAGATACTCAAAAAACCAACCCAAAATCCCACAAAAACACCAAACATTTGTTAATTGTGAAACAATGGYCCTGATGAAATAAATGACAGATCCCAGCCAGGTCTGAACACAGAGACTCCACACAGCTCTGAGCACTTTGGGAATGCAAAATTGGCTGCTTTAGCTTTAGAATGGATGGCTCCTGCTCCTGCCTGCTTTCACAAGGTGTACAACAAAATAAAATAAATGCTGCTCTATTTCAGCCAAGTTCAGTGAAACTCCAGTGCCCATAAATCCAGAGAGCAGCTCTTCCCTCAGCTCTGAGACACTGCAAATCCCCTGCTAATTCAGCAGCCTGAAAGCAGCACTTTAGAGAACAGCCTGCCACACAAAAAAAAAAAAAAGAATTTATTTTTACACAGATGTGACAAGAGCAAACCTCACCCTGCACCGCAGCTTAGTGGCTGTGGGAGAATTCAAAGTGGCATCTGGGTAATAGCAACCAGAAAAGAACACACAGAGAAGCGTTGTAAAAAGGAGGGGAATTATCAAAATGGATTCATRTGCATCTGGAATTATTTTAATACAAAATGCCCAGCAAATCTCCCTGCGCTGCTGACAAATCACCAGCTGAGGTAAATCCCAGATAATGAAACATTGTAAGGAAAGGCTCTATTTAATAATTTAGCCCCTGTCAAGGAGTTTGTATTGATTCTTGTTTTCAGCACAGGGAGAGAATGTTATCTGCAGCCTCACGGCTCAGTGACAGCATCAGTGGATTTAATCACCGTGCAGCTCCTGCCATGCAATCCTTAAACTGTCACCTCTCATTCCCAGCCCTGCTCACCCTTTCCTTTCCTTCCCTCTTTCCAAACCCCACATTTCCACCCCAATCTCCCACCCCACACTGAACCCACAGCAGCCCTTCCCTCTGCTCCACATTAAAGCCCAGCTCATTTGCAGGCTAAATTTTTGATTTTAAATAATTCAGTGCTCCTTCAAACGTCTCATTCATCTGGCTCTTATTAGCAAGGCTGCTCTGGCYCTTAATAGCAAATTGAGCAGCCTTGGAACAGCATTTCCAGAATTATGGAATTATGGAATGGTTTTAAAACCCATCCAAAAACACCCCAACCATGGGCAAGGACCTTCCATCATTCCAGTCCTGTCCAAACTGGCCTTGAAAAGATTTGGAAGAAGAAGAAAATCTTTTTGCCTTTTCTTGGCTGTACAAGGAGAGATGAATCTGGAGAAGCAGAGAAAAAAAAAAAAAAATCTATATTAATCAGCGTTTTTTCCACACCAAAAAGGAAAGGTCACGCTGCCTCGGAACCGGCCAGGAAAAATCTGCCACAAATTAATTCAGCTGCAGTTCAGGAACAGAACATCAATTCATTCTGCAAGCAGAATGAGGCTTTTAAATACATAAATGCTTGTGGCTACAGAAACCTCACCCAGATATTTGCATGCAAAAACCCCCAGCTCCTGTAGCAATGCTGAGAATAACAGATGCAAATGTAAAATGTTTGCTCAAATGCAGGGCCATGTGCAGGAGGAATGCAAAGCAGAAGAAGCACATACTGCATCATTTAAAAAAACAAATTCCCTTTGATTTTTTTTTTTTCCTTCTTTATTCCAGGTGAAACACAACACTTTCCATTTTAGAATCCTTTGGATCAGAGCAAAAAACGCTCCCAGAGGCCCCCCCAGCCAAGGTCATCACACACAGATTTTCTATTCCAGGGCACAAGCAGCATTTCACAACTGTCTTTTTATGCACTTCTGCCTCTCCATGCAGACTATAAATTGTTACAAGGCCCTGGGGCAATCCAGCTGTGTGCTCCATTCAAATCAGCCTTCAAGGAGAAAGCTCCACACTCAAGATGCTTCAATCAAATAAACACACAGGCACAAAGGGCAACGGCATCACAATTAATAATGTTGCCTTTTGTATGGCAAATTCAGCATTTTTCTGGTTTAAAGTTTCCCTCTGATGCTGCCATTCCGAGTGTGGCCATTAGCATTTTAAATGTGACATCAAATTAAGGCAGGATGGGAGAGAGCAGAAATGCTGCTGAGATCCATCTGCTGGGGCTGCTGGGTCCCTCTGGAACACGGGGGAACCTWAAAAGGGCAATTTGGACTGGTTTT
>NW_026623498.1:873459-880653 GCF_030028575.1 Malurus melanocephalus | reverse complement strand
CCCCCAGCCCATCCCCTGCTCACACAGACCCTGGTGCTGCAGCACTTTTGCTCCATCCTCACCCTGGGATTCTGCATTTTTTGTTTGCTCCATTCCTCCTTTGCTGCCCCAGTGAAAACACAAACAAACTGCTTGGATGGGAGTTTTGCTTTTCCTTTCACTCTGCAAAGTGCCTTTTTTCCCTTTCTGTGGTGGTTTCAGCAGATAAATCCCAGATAAATCCCAGCTCACATTGGGGGATGCTCCAGGATCCTTTCCAAACCCTCCCTGGGATGAGGTCAGGATTAGGGAAGCCCCACTCTGGGTTTTGTGCTTTTCTCCCAGACAYCAACATTCAGCCTCTGATCCCCACAGGCAGACAAACCTCTCTCCAACAGACACAGCTCTGGACTACTTTTGATATTTAAATTGAGCCTTAATCAAAGCTGGATACGCCTGGGTTTAGATGCACTACATAATTAATATATTCGTATCTGAAATGTAATTACGACTGTTGCATCATAGACTGRAGCCAACAGCTGGCTATTTAAGGTGAGGAGAACAGTTTTAATGGGGTAGAACAATTTTAGAACCAACCCTGTAGGTTTTGGGGTTTTTTTTGATCCCAAGACACCCCAAGGGTTTGGGACAAGGTTCCCATTCTGAGCTCTCTGAACAAACAGAGCTTTGCTGAGATTCTAAAGGTTTACAACAATATTCCTGCTGAATTTGCCATCACACCATGTCAGACCCTCCCTAATACAGATTTAATTGATAAAACTGGGGGGTGTGATCCCTAAACCCACCAGACACACAAAGAAACTGAGTTTCTGCACATTTATGGGATTTTCTCCAACAAGTCACTCAGCTAAATTCTAATCGTGTGTTTTCATCAGCCAGAAGTAATCACAATCAACATTTTAATTAAGATAAAGAGAATGGACAGAATTTTAGGACTTGTTAAGTATAAACAAAGAGATAAAAGGAAATTTCACTGTTTGTAATTCTTCATAGTACGATCTGGGTAAGGCTTAAACTACAAAAGAAAACCATATTTAATGAAAAACCCTTTAACTATGAAGCCACACCCTCAGTCTGAAGAAAATACCAATTTTTTTCTTCAAATGGCCTGATCTAAAGAGAAATTCAGGGAGAATTTCCACTTTCAAAACACAGCACTCTTCAACTAAAAAAATAATTTTAAGAGATTTGTTTCCTTTTAGGGGGCAGAATGAAGCAGCAAAAAGTGATGGGGTGTGAATGATAAACTGGACTGGCTGAGCAGATCCTTTGCTATTTCCTGCAGAAATTCCAGACCCCATTCCTGTGCCAGAAGCTCAGGAGATCAAAGTGATTTGAGCCAGGTTTAATTCTCAGCAGAGCCCACAATAACAGGGTAAACACCTGCAGCCAGGCTCTCTGCTGAAGGACATGAAATGAGTGGAGATTGGATCAATTCTGGAAAAATTAACACCAAAGGGGGGAAATCTCCTCATTTCAGAGCTCTGGAGTTCAGAACTGAATTCAGAGAATTCCCATTTTCTGCCAACCCAAACACAGCTCAGTCATCCCTGGCCTTTGATCAAGGTATTTGTAGCACCAAAGAGTRTTTAAGAAATACCACGAGAAGCCTGTAGATTTTGAAAATGTTTGACTCGTGCCAAATTAAAATGAATAAAAAGCATGCTTCCCTAACTTSCTGATGAATGGGAAACGTGTGCTTGTGACAGCTTTGGGGGAACACTGCAAATTCAAAATGCAGAATGAGGGGGAAAAGCAGCAGATTGACATCCAGGAGACAACTCCTGATGTAAACAACCTGAACGTTTTCTCMCAGAAAAAAAAAGATAATCAGARAAACTTATGTTTTTTTAATGCACCSAAGCATTAACTGCTCCYGTTTTATTGACTTGCCTGTGTAATTTAAACCCCAAGCTGTAAGATTGTTCTGGAACTAAAAAAAAATCCACAGTAAGCAAACCCTGAATGCCATGTTAATGATCCCACTTTTACCGTTCTATGAAACACCATTTTCCTCCTTAAAGTTGCTCAACAGTCAATGCCAGGAAAGTATTAAAACCACATTACTCTGCCCTTTTACAGACTTTATCCACCTTCCAGCTTTCCAATTACATTTTGCTGTTTCCTTCCCTTAAAAACAGTGTTTTTGAAGTAACTGACATTGCAAGCTGGATAGCACAGGCTTAAACTGGGGAAAGAAGTGCTTCTCAAGGGAAAAACAAATTAGAAAAGTTGCTCTAAAATTCATCAGGACCTTGCATAATCCAGATTTCCAGGGAACCACAGAGGAGGGAGAGCAAAGACTCCAAATTTACCTGACAGAGCTGCTGAACTACAGCAAAAACAGAGTTAAAAACCAGAAAAAAAACAGTGGATGCCTCCTCCAAGTCACAAAGCTGCTCAGAACTGATATTTAACATCTGCTTCTGGAGCAGGGGAAGTGATCTGGAACACTAAACTGCCAGATTTCTTAGAACCAGCTTCTCGTTCAGTAAAATCATCCAGCTGTGATTTCAGATCTCACTGGGAAAAGCGAGTTAAAGCTCAGTTTATTTTGAGGCTGAGCCTAGAATGACCCTGAGCACCTCTCACCCTGCAGGATGGATCACACAGCACTGCCTGTGTTGTGTTTAATTCCCCCTCATTYATTTAAAATGCAAATTTCTGCTCTTGTTTTCATCAGTGAAAAACCCCCATCAACTCCTGCAGCCCAACTACACCTAGAACCAGGCAAGCATAAGGTAAGGCTCACACACAGAGCCAAAAAACTTCTATTTTGTGACAAGCACCACGATAATGGATTTAATTAGTAGGCGACATTTCAAAGCTGTTGACTTTAAGTTCCCTGCTTCACTTGACATATTTAGCTGAAGGCRAAACAAGGCTGTTTTCCTGTTGGTATCTCACACTAGAAGAGAAATCAAGTGTCCTTTCCACTGTTTATCCTCCCTGTCCCCCAACAGGAAAACCAASAGCCACACATTTGTTTGAASTGGTAARATCACCATCCASAGGTTCTTGGGTTTGTCCTTTTTAYAAGTTCCTTTTATGCATCGTGTCAGTAAGAAAAATAAAATTACAGAGAAATTCAAGCACTCTGAGCAGSAAAAAACATAGAACAGAGACRCTGTTTCCATGTCAAGAATTAGGMAAAATTGCCAGCAACTCTGGTGCCAAAWCCCTAAACACGAGAAAAGAGAAACCACTCCAAAAACCCCAAAGGCCCTAAAGCTCAGTGCATTTCCAGAGTCCTGAAAGAGCTCAAATGTGTGGTGAGTCCAGTGCTGCAAGGGGTTTCAGCTTTCCTTGATTGTTCATTAATGAGMAATTAATGAAATTCAGCAGAACTGAGCCCAGAACAGCACCAGTCCCATCCCAGTCACAGCCACGAGCTCAACCCCAACCTGCAAACCACAAACACAGCAACTCCTAAAAAAAAAACTACAAACACAACAACTCCTAAAAAATCCACAAACACAACAACTCCTAAAAAATCCACAAACCAAACAACTCCTAAAAAATGGGCAAACCCAACAACTCCTAAAAAAACCCCACAAACCCAACAACTCCTAAAAAAACCACAAACCCAACCACTCCCTAACAAAACGGGCAAACCCAACAACTCCTAAAAAAAACGGATAAACCCAGTAACTCCTAAAAAAATGGGCAAACACAATAACTCCTAAAAAAACCACAAACCCAACAACTCCTACAAAACGGGCAAACCCAACAATTCCCCCAAAAAAACAGGCAAACCCAACAACTCCCTAAAAAAACCACAAACCCAACCACTCCGTAACAAAACGGGCAAACCCAGCAACTCCTAAAAAAATGGGTAAACCCAACAACTCCCTAAAAAATGGGGAGGAAGAAAGGGAGGAAAGAGAGAACAAGCAGGCAAGCAGCAGCAGGGACAGGAGCACTGGGGACAATCCCCTGCTGTCCTGGATGTCACAGAGCAGAGCAGATGGGATGGGATGGAGGGAGGGTGATTTGTGTCTGCAGACAATCCATTGATAAGGWGAGTTCATTATGTGCTCAGGACTTCAATAAAGCAATAGCAAACAGCAGGATGAGCAGCAGGAAGGAAGGAATGCCCAGGAATTCCCAAATTTCCAGAGCTTTGCAGGTCCCCAAAGTGCCCCCGTGCCCTGCCTGGCACCAGGCACAAGGAACAGCCAAAATCTCTCAGAGTGCATCCCATAAAACGGGGCAAACACAGCTTTAATCTGCTCTTGCACAGGTCCATGAGTTTTCACTGTTAAATAATGAAGTGCTAATGGGTTCTTCAATATTATTTTTATTTTTTTTCCCCATTAGAATGGTCACTTTTGCCCACTGTCCCTGCCAGTCCATGGCCAGCTGAGATGGATTGGCTGCCCCAGTCAGAGCTGGGATAGAGGTAAAGGCACAGCCAAATTAAAATTCCCAGGAAAAATTTAACCTCCTGAGCCCCAATTTCCTGCAAACACTCCAAGTTCACAGTTCTGCTCAGCTCAAAGTGACAGAGATCACAACTCCAACTCCCCCAGTGAATTGAGCTCTGGTTTAACACAAACCAGCTCCTGGCTTCAGAGGGTAAAGATTTACTCACAAATAAACCACAAAAGAAATTCAGGCTAAGAAACATCACCCCCTCTCTGGGACAGGGGAAAAGGAGATGTGAAAATGTTCCTTACCAGTTTGAAGTCTTGAATGCTGCAGATGAAATAGGGCGTGTTYGGCCGGCGACTTTCGATATAAACGCAATCTTTAAAAACACAAAATTTCAAAAATAATGGACATTAATTTTCTGTGCCTCCAAGAAAGAACACAAAAACAGGATAAATTYAAATACAGCYTAAACTTTGAAAGAACCACCATTTMATTTGCATAGCGTGTAATTTATTCTGAGTGTGATCTAAAAATAGAAACTATTTATGATGATAAATAAGGGAATTAACTGCATAAAAATTAACTTTGATTTGAATAGACATTTTGGTAGAAAAAACAAAAAGGAAGTCATTGAAAGACCACTCTGGATTGAGTCAATAACAATGACCAGGTCACAGCCTATGAACCAGACCAAAATAAGAGAGCAAAGTAATCAGATTTTTCGTGGTCAGCTTGCCATTAAGAACCAAGCACTAACATATTTTCTCTTCTAATTGTGAAGAAAACCAAGGCAACCAATCACAGATGAAACCCAGCAAAACTTAAATTAGATTTACCTCAGGGAAGGCCTGGGCTTTCTCGAATTACATTTGACAAGACAGAAACACAGCAATTATTTTTGTTTGCTTTTGACAACTGCGCTCTCCAAGGCTGCTGTAACATAAGGTCTGTTGTGTTCCAAACAGTCTTGGCAATAATGACAACAAAAGCAGTGCCCTCGGAATGAAAACACTGCAGGGATGGGAAAGCAGTGTCTGATTAATGATCCTGACCTTGGAACTGAGCACAGCTCAACAGAAAGGTGCCAGCCCCAAAGCCACACCAGCATTAAAGGACAGTGCTCGTGTCCCCTCTTACACAGAGAAGGAGCTGCTGCTCAAACACAGAAGAGACAAAACCCATCACTATCCCAGGAGGGATGATCCAGGAACTCNATTTGCATAGCGTGTAATTTATTCTGAGTGTGATCTAAAAATAGAAACTATTTATGATGATAAATAAGGGAATTAACTGCATAAAAATTAACTTTGATTTGAATAGACATTTTGGTAGAAAAAACAAAAAGGAAGTCATTGAAAGACCACTCTGGATTGAGTCAATAACAATGACCAGGTCACAGCCTATGAACCAGACCAAAATAAGAGAGCAAAGTAATCAGATTTTTCGTGGTCAGCTTGCCATTAAGAACCAAGCACTAACATATTTTCTCTTCTAATTGTGAAGAAAACCAAGGCAACCAATCACAGATGAAACCCAGCAAAACTTAAATTAGATTTACCTCAGGGAAGGCCTGGGCTTTCTCGAATTACATTTGACAAGACAGAAACACAGCAATTATTTTTGTTTGCTTTTGACAACTGCGCTCTCCAAGGCTGCTGTAACATAAGGTCTGTTGTGTTCCAAACAGTCTTGGCAATAATGACAACAAAAGCAGTGCCCTCGGAATGAAAACACTGCAGGGATGGGAAAGCAGTGTCTGATTAATGATCCTGACCTTGGAACTGAGCACAGCTCAACAGAAAGGTGCCAGCCCCAAAGCCACACCAGCATTAAAGGACAGTGCTCGTGTCCCCTCTTACACAGAGAAGGAGCTGCTGCTCAAACACAGAAGAGACAAAACCCATCACTATCCCAGGAGGGATGATCCAGGAACTCATTTCTATTTCTACAGAAAACCTCCAGAATCTCAGAGCTCTGTCAGCCACGTTCCAGGATGATCCAGGAACTCATTTCTATTTCCACAGAAAAGCTCCAGAATCCCAGAGCTCTGTAAGCCACGTTCAGGATGATCCAAGAACTCATTTATATTTTTACAGAAAAGTTCCAGAACCCCAGAGCTCTGTAAGCCACATTCCAGAGCACACTGACACAGTTTGATTCAATCCAGCTCATTTGGAAGCTCCAGCAATTTTACCACATCCAATTCCTGCACCCCTGGCTATCCCAGATTTTCTCAGCCCATCATTCCATGCCCTCCCTCCCTCCCTCAGCTCAGGATCCCAGCTCCATCCTCCATCCCACGCTGCTCCAACTCCTCTGCAGGAGCTCTTTTGGGATTCACCGGGGAATGTCCACAAAAAGCTGCGAGATTGAGGAGACACCAAACTCCACAACTCTCAAAATCTGTTTTTCTCGGTATCTCTGCCGTGCAAACCTCCTTTCCCAGAGYTTTATCAGGCAGCCAGGCATCCCTGGGAAGGGCTGGGGACAAATCCATCCCCAGGGATAAAGCTCAGCTCATCCTGGCTGCCAGCCAAGCCTAAAACTGCGATGACATCCAGTTCASAGTGTCCACAGCAAGAGAGGCCATGCAGATAAGGAAACAACTTTATCCAGGTGCACAGCAAGGTCAGGGATGAGAGAAACTGGAAAGATGCCCCCAAAAAAGGAGAATACACACCAGCCACTCAAAACTCAGCATGAAGAGAAATTCCTTCCGTTTGCCAGAAATCCAAACGGCTTCCATGGGGAAAGGAAAACTGCACCATCGTTTTTGTTATGTGCACAGATAAAACGGATGCCACTGGACACTGCAAAACA
>NW_026623498.1:865353-872855 GCF_030028575.1 Malurus melanocephalus | reverse complement strand
CCTTTCCCCCTGACCCCACACATTTTGCAGCCCTACCTGGCTGCACAGAGCTCTGCACAGGCTCACACAGCCTCAGCCAAGTGCAGTTGAATTTTTTCAGTGCAGGACAGCCACGCTCCCGGGCTCCTCATTTAGCAGGAAATTGGAGCAAGGAAAARGCCAGCAGGCACGAGAGAAAGGGCCACACTACAAATTCCCCCTGTGGTTTTCTCCATAGGCACCATCCTCAGACAAACCCAACATCTCATCAGTGACAGCTCAGCAGAGACAAACCAGCAAATGCTCCGAGGGGAAAGAAAAATAACCAACAAAATCAAAATAAAAGGGCTTTCCATAACCTTTGCWAARCAGAGGAAGGAAATGCTGAGCTCCCTGCGTTCCCTGGCTGATTCCAGCCATGAGTGCATCGCTCACTTCCCCATTCCGTGTAAAACGTCCCACTGGAGATGAAGCATTTCCCCGACACATGGTACAGAGTCATTCTGCCTTTGGGCTCGTGATATTCACCAGATGTGCCCTACTTCTGAAGGGTTACATTTATATTCCCACACTAAAAGCTGCTTTTAAAATTAGAGCTTCAATGCATGGACATAAAAAAAAAAAAATCTTTGGGAAAAATACCCCAAGCAGCTCCATTTTCTGAATCTTTAGGAGCTGAAACGCTGTGGGTTTTGTTGTAACCATCTTCACAATGAGAATCCTTTTGTGTTTTACCTAAAGAGTCAACACCTGCAGCATCCAAAAAACAAAGCCCAAAGCTCTCTGCACAGCACCACACTTCCAGAGGGAAGATTTTCCTGGAAAGCCATTCAAGGAATTCTCCACATCCCTTCCCATCAGATTCCACCAGCCACAAGCTCACTCTTTGCAGGTGTGCACGTGTATAAACCCCAAATCCAAGTTCAGGGACCAGCAATTAAAGGGTATTTACACCCCAAAATTTGAGAATGTTTACATTCCTCCACGCTGGTGTCTCCAGTTAAAAGGCTCAGTGGTCCCAGTGCCCTGTGCCAACCCCTGAGGAATCCTGAATCTTTCCCCACAAACAAATCCTGAATCCCCTGAGCAATCCTGAAACCTTCCCCACAAAAAAATCCTGAATCCCCTGAGCCATCCTGAACCCTTCCCCAAAAACAAATCCTGAATCTCCTGAACAATCCTGAATCCTTCCCCACAAACAAATCCTGAATCCTTCCCCACAAACAAATCCTGAATTTCCTGAGGAATCCTGAATCCTTCCCCACAAACAAATCCTGAATCCCCTGAGCAATCCTGAAACCTTCCCCACAAAAAAATCCTGAATCCTTCCCCAAAAACAAATCCTGAACCCCCTGAGCAATCCTGAATCCTTCCCCACAAACAAATCCTGAATCCCCTGAGCAATCCTGAATCCTTCCCCACAAAATCCTGAATCCCCTGAGCAATCCTGAATCCTTCCCCACCAACAAATCCTGAATCCTTCCCCACAAACAAATCCTGAATCCTTCCCCACAAACAAAATCCTCCCCTGCCTGAGCCAAAGCCAGCAGGAAGTGAGTCCCAAAGGGTCTCAGGAGCCCCAAGTGAAAACCAGAACCCCTGAGCACCCCCAGAATGGCTCGAGGGCATCAGGAGCAGATCATCAATGARCATGGGGCACCTCTCAAAGGATCAGAATCAACATTCAGGGAGTTCCAAATGCTGAAATCTGAACTTGCATGCGTTCCAAGCACAGGAAAACGKCCAAAGCCTTGCAAAGAAAGGTCACAGGGATGGGGACAGCCCTGGAGCAGCACAGAGCAGGGGCAGAGAGGGGCCCTGGCAGTGCCAGGTTCATGGTGAGGAGCACAACAAAATTCCCAGGAACAGGTAGGGAACTGAGCTGAACTGAGCTGAGCTGCTGCCTCTCCCCCCATATGGCTGACAACAACCAAATTGCCAGCCTGATCTCCCGGTGCCACTGCCTGCTGAGCACATTTCAAACACCACTGCTGGCTCCAGCCCTGCTCTGCAATAAATGCTTCAACCAATTTACTGAAGCTCACAGGAGGATTCCCAAGGCCTGCACTATAGTTCTTATTTGGCAAATGATTTTATTATAAACYGGTATCGTAGTGAATCCATTTTCTTTAAGGGGTTTTGCTGCTGTTTAATGGACTGTCAGTATAATTTAGATTTCATCTATTTAAACTCATTCAAGCCTGGCTCCTGATTGTACAATAAATGGAACATATTTCTATTCAACAAAATTAATGACAGCTAATTGTACTCTGCAGCTCCCAATTTCATAAAAGCAACTGTTCTGCAGCTCAGGGCTCCAGCTACATCATTTCCCACACCAATTATTTTCCTGCACTTCTCAAGCATGTCCACAACACTCACACCCTTCGTTACCAGATCTAGGACAAAGCAAACAGGTTTTTAGAGAAAGTTGTGCCACCAAAAACACCACCCTGAAAGCAAAGACACCGTGCAGGGGTCCTCCTGTCTTGGAGTTGTTTTTGAAATCAAACATATGAAAAGAGAGGAGGGGTGGGAATGAGAATTTAGGCTGATAAAAGAAATTAATTAAATAATCAGTCAGCCTAAAGCTCCTCCTCTGACACAGAGCAGCTCTGCTGCACACGTGCTGTTTGTAATGGGCTTTTTCTGCTTTTAACACCACAGAAAACTTTTTCTGGAGGTGCCACRTTTGCTCCCAGTGCTCCTCAGTGATATTTCACAAACACCCTGCACCCAAAGCTCTCCATGGGCTCTCATTTCTGAATGTGGGGGACACAAAGGAACCTCAGGCTGGCTCCCCTCCTGCTCACACAGCTGCTGATGTCACTGCACAAACACATCCTCACAAATCCCTCTAATTCCTGCACATCCTTTCAAATGTTTCTACATTTAAAAGGCAAAGCAAACAATCCCGTCCCCATCTCCAGGTGACAGTCACCTCTTTTCCCCAGACTTTCACCCAGTTCTGGTGCCACCATCCTCAGTGCCACTTCTGGGGCTTTAACACAGGAATGGCCCTTCCTGAGGTGGATTTTGGCACAGAAGGGAATCATCTGCCTGGGAAATGGAAGGAAAATCAGCATTAAATAATCAAACTGAAATCCAAGAGGAGAGAAAAAACCCTCTCAGTCTTAACTCAATTCTATGATCATCACTTTATGCTAAGGAAGCCTAAAGCAAATTTGAATACACACCGTGCAACAAAAATTAATGTTACTCCACCAGGAATTCTGACAACAGCAAAATGATGAGAAAAAAAAAAAAAAAAAAAGAAAGAAAGAAAGAAAACGGCAGAGATTAGATTGGGAAGGAAATGGGAGGGAGGTTGTGGAAACTGAGAGGACAGATGGGGAACTGGGCCAACAAGCTTTTAGGACAGGCCTGTGTGATTTCCAGCAAAGCAGAGAAGATTAATTGCACAGTGTTGTCTAAGCCCTGCTCAATTCCTTTTAATACATTATTTAAAGCTGTGCACRCATTCATTAGATCTGTGCAAATTAATAAGAGCACTATTTACACGGGAACAATGCAGGGCAACCTTGCACTCGACAAAATCTCAATGATGTTGATTTTCTGTTTATTTACAGTTTATTTGCTGTTGCTCCAGTGCAGCTGCTGAGCTCAGCACAGCAAAAAGCAGCATTAAGGGCTGGATTAAGCACTGCACAGCAATGGGGTAAACACAGAATGAGATTTAAGGACTTCACAGGAGGGAAATGCAGACCTTGAACTTCCATCCAGATCAGATGAGAGCTTTCAAGAGAAAGAATCAACTGATTGGAAAGGATTTTCTTTCCTTAAAGCCCGGAAGATGGAAGCTGAAGACAGCTATCCCTTCTGCACACACCTTTAATTTCCATCTTTCTAATCCTTGCTGTGTCTCATTAATTTAAACTCTCTAATCCCTCTTAAATTTGATGTAATTTGCACCCTCAGCTCCAAACACATCTCCCTGGATGTGAGGAGCTGCAAGAGCTCCCTTTGCAATGGACACTAAGGTTGGTTTAGAACACATCAAGCACAGCAATGTGCATTCAATATCTCAATCCTGATACGAAATTACCTTCTAAATCAAATGTATAAATGGTGTATTCAGTGAGGGTTTCAGCCACGCTCAGGTCTCTCCAGAGCTGAGCTAATGTTTGTTCTCATCACTCTCAGCAGCCTCCAAGATGAGCTTTACACCAGCACAAAGAGCCAACAGAACAGGAAAGATCCAATGCCAGGGTACATCTCTTATTAGCAAAATGTAAAATTCAATAAGCAGGTTTTTAAATTACAGAATAGTTATAAAATACCCCAATGATCACAAGGACTGTGGCTTTCCTTGGATCAGCCACAGCCACGCTCCATCCTACCACAGCATAAACTGAGACCACAAACTGATTTCCCATCTTCATTTTAAGCAAACTCTTTTTGCAATAAAGCCAGTGTATCACATTGTACTCCTGGGCCCACACAACAGCTGTTCTCAACAGATTCTGAATTATTTTTCATCCTCTGACACTGAAAATAAGATTGCCACCAAAGCTGACGCTTCCGCAGGCTCCCAGTTGCCACTGCTCAAAAACAAATATTACTCAGCCACAAGCCCTGACAGCGAGGCAAAAACAGCTCCTTTGCAGTGATTGATGAAATGAGTTGCAATTGAAGCTGAAGCATTTCGAGAGAGAAGCTGTTCTGACTAATCCTGGCAGAGCTGAGTGCCAAAGAGCTGCCCAGCTCTGCTGTGGGAGGGGGAGGATGGAGCTGCAGCTGCCCCCACACAGCACAGCCCTGGAATTATCCCATCCCAGGGCAGGGAGCACCCCAAAACGGGGAGCACCCCAAAACGGGGAGCACCCCAAAACGGGGAGCACCCCAAAACGGGGAGCACCCCAAAACGGGGAGCACCCTGGGGTGGGATCATCATGGGGAGCACCCTGGGGTGGGATAACAGGGACCACCATGGAATGGGATAAATCCAGGGAGCACCATGGGATGGGATCATCATGGGGAGCACCATGGGGTGGGATAAATCCAGGGACCACACTGGGATGTGATAACAGGGAACACCATGGGCTGGGACAACTCCAGAGAGCACCCTGGGGTGGGATCATCATGGGGAGCACCCTGGGGTGGCATAACAGGGAACAGTCACCCATGGGATGGGATAACAGGGAGCACCCTGGAATGGGATAATTCCAGGGAGCACCATGGGATGGGGTAACAGGGAGCACCCTGGGCTGGGATCATCATGGGGACATCCTGGACTGGGATAAACCCAGGGACCACCCTGGGATGGGATAACAGGGACCACCATGAAATGGAATAAATCCAGGGAGCACATGGGATGGGATCATCATGGGGAGTACCCTGGGGTGGGATAATGACAGGGAGCACCATGGGATGGGATAACAGGGAGCACAATGGAATGGGATAAATCCAGGGATAACCCTGGGATGGGATAAGAGGGAGAACCATGGAATGGAATAAATCCAGGGAGCACCATGGGATGGGATCATCATGGGGAACACCAAGGGCTGGGATCATCATGGAGAGCACCCTGGGATGGGACCACCATGGGCTGGACTAAATCCAGGGAGCACCATGGGATGATATAATCATGGGGAGCACTGTGGACTGGGATAACAGGGAACACCATGGAATGGGATAATTCCAGAGAGCACCATGGGATGTGATAACAGGGAACACTCACCCTGTGCTGGGATAACTCCAGAGAGCACCCTGGGATGGGATAATTCCAAGGAGCCCCCCGGGATGGGATAATTCCAGGGAGCCCCCTGTGCTGGAATAACTCCAGGGAGCACCCTGAGATGGGACCATCATGGGCTGGGATAACTCCAGGGAGCACCCGGGGCTGGGATAACAGGGAACACTCATGCTGGGATGGGATAATTCCAGAAGGCACCCTGTGCTGGGATAACTCCAGAGAGCACCCTGTGCTGGGATAATTCCTGTGCTGTCTGCAGCCCTCCCTGGCAGCTCTGTCCCACAAACCCTCCCAAAACAAACCCCACAAATGAGCATTYCTCACCTCCAGGCCTGTACACCACATCATCCTCGGTGATGAAGGACGTGATCTCGCCGTTGTCCGTCCTCTCGTAGCGCGATTTCTTCTTGGGKGGTTTCTTTTTGCTCTTCTTGGTGGACTCCTCGGTGGTGGCACTGTTGTTGTCATTGTCCTCGTCCTCGCTGTGGTCACTCTCGGCGTAGTTTTTGGCACCTCCCTCCAAGGTGCAGCTGCGCCGGGGCCGCGAGTTCTCGCTCTCCCTGGTTTTGTCCCKTTTGTCCCTCTCCTTGTCCCGGTCCCTGTCCCTGTCCTTGTCTTTGTCTTTCTCCTTGTCTGCTGTCATGATTCGCCACGTGCCTTCTTCTGTCCTCTCACGGCTGGGCCTCCGTGAAAGGTAGACAGTGAGCCTGGGCTTCAGTCTTCTGAATTTCTCACTCAAAGCCAGGAAAAATTCAACCACTCCAGCAACCCCAGCGTTTTAAAAAGGTTCTTGAAGAGGCGAGGGGAGAGAAAGAGGGGAAAAGGTGATGTTAGTATTTAAAATTATTTCAATATCTGAAAATTAAAATTAAAATCAAATAAAAGCCCGCATCCTAAAGCAGCTCAGCATGGAAAGCAAACAGTAAAATATAAAGCAGCCTTTTGAAGACTTCAGTGTCTGCACATGTTTGAAGACACCTCCATCCTCAAAAAAGACCCCTCAACTCCTTAAAAAATTTCYTCTGTGCACTGTAGACAGGTAATAACTTCATGGATGGGAAATGCTCTCTGAGAATAGGGATTTTATATCCAGAGCTAACACCAAGTGTGAAAACCAAACCCCATAAAACACCGAGGAAGGGCCAAGGGCACAGAGGGAAGGAAGGGTGCCCAGCTCTGTCTGGAGATGACAGAGTTCAGCAAATTCAGCTCTATTTCCCCTCAGCAGCACATCTAAGCCGTGCCCTACAAAGCTGGGCCTGGGGAAGCGATGCCATCTGCCACTTCAGGGCAATCTGTCAGTCCTGTCCCTACCCTGCTCTTCCAAAAATAGACCCAACCTGTAATCCACAGATTACAGGAATTAATTCATTGAAACCCAACCAAACCCCAGTGGTTACAACTGCACCAACAAAATCTGCTTTTCCACCCGTGAAAATAGGACTTTTCACAAAATAAGGGTATTGCAAAAAAGGAGGTATTCAACACACAAAGGTAAATTCTCTTTTTTTCTTTGATTCACCCATAATGCTGAATTTCCCATACCCAATTCTGAGTTTCCAGGAAGCTGCTATGTGGTGCAATTTGGAATTAGATTGGAATTAAACCACGGTGTAGAACATCGAGGCAGAAAGGCCTGAGAACATTGACTGCTCATGCATTCAGCTTTTGAAACCACATCAGAGAAGGGAAAAGGCTGCTTTGATTTTGGAGAAGTCAGCTGAGGAGCCCCTGATGCCACACACTGGAATTTCCTCCAGTCCCACACAAATCTCAGCCCACAACGCTCTTGTCCCTGCAGCACTGG
>NW_026623498.1:841435-864807 GCF_030028575.1 Malurus melanocephalus | reverse complement strand
TTCCAGTTCCCAAAATCCCATCACTCAGGTTGGAAATTCTGCTGTTTCCAGTTCCCAAAATCCCATCACTCAGGTTAGAAATGCTGCTGTTTCCATTTCCCAATAACCCAGGTTGGAAATTCTGCTGTTTCCTTTCCCCTCCCAGCAGCTCTGACAGCACAGGGGGAATCCAGGCAAACTCCAGCAGAGAAAGCACAATGAACTGCCAGGGAAATGCAGGGAATGCTGAGARCCACAGCCTGCAGGGATTCAGGAAGAAAGGGTTTAAATTTCCAGCGGCTGGGGATTTCCCAACAGCAAAGCTTGGCTTTTTTCTCTCTCTGTTCATTCAAAGATCACTCCAGTGAAAGGATCACAGCYCTCTTCTGGCACAGCCAACTGCAGCACAAACACCTTCCTTTCACTGGCAAGTGCAAAATGTCTGCTTTTTTCTCTTTAAACCATTTCTAATTAAAAAAATCCCCATCAATCACCACAATATTTCATTACGGGGGATGGAAGAGCAGRTTTAAAACCTGGCTTTTCCCCAGGCATCAGGATGAACAGCTCYGAGCACCCCACAGCTCCAAACGTAAAGGAAAAAGGATTTTAAAGTTCCTGTCTTAAGGATGAATAAAAAAATTGATGAAAAATTAATTGATAAAAAAAATTAACTGTCAGATAATTGATGAGTAACTGTCAGATATTTATTTTACCTGCATCTGAAACATTGTGAGTTCAACCTCAAATTGTCTGAGACTCCAGGAGCAGGGCTGTGCAAGCAATTCTGTGCAATTTTAGTGCAGGCTGCTCCCTCTAAACTTTAATTCAAAAATAAATTCCAAGTGAACCATTTGACACCAGTGGAGGTTGACACCACAACAAACCTCCACACTCCTGGTGGGGAAATCACTCCCCAAACCCCAAAGAACCTCCCATTGCTCTGCTTCTCCATCTCCACCCTGCCTGGAKCTCAGCAGGATTTAAATCCTTGCAGARCCTTTCTCAGTGCCCATCCCATCCTGAGAGGGGGATTTGCTGCTCCAAATTACAGAGTTCTGTGAGATGGACCTGCAAAAGTCTGTCAGAGCCACATCCAGCACCTCTCTGCACTTTAAGCACTTAAACCTCTTARCCAGAATTAAAGAGTCAGGTTTAAAGATAATGTGAAAGCAAGTCCACCAGAAATGTAACAGGAAGACTCTAAGAACACAGGGCAACTAAAAATATGGAGAGGAGCTCCTTTTTTCTTCTTGAAGCTAGACAGATAAATCTTTTAACAAGATTTGTTTGGTCATGTGTTAGCAGTCTTAACAAACACAACAGGSCCATTCTTCTGTAAGCTTTTAGTCTCATATTGCCAGATAAAAAGGCACTGTTTTCAGCAAATGCCAGATTACAGGAACTATGTGCTGCCACTGCTGCAGYTCCTGCCACRGAGCTTTTCTAATTTGGATGTCAAGGAAGAGTTTTAACTCAGTTTAAGTGCAAGGGATTAAAATTTAGGGGGAAAAAAATAAATAAGACAACAGCCCATACAGGTTCCCCCATATACTGATAAGGTTTTAAGGAAAGCTTTAACTGACTTTAACCTGAAGTCATTTGAAGCCACAAAAACATCTGCATTAGGAGGTTGGTTAACAATATTCAAAACAGAAAGGAAAAAAAAAAGTTGAACAAAAACTTCAAAATGAGCACAGCAGTTTATTTTGAACAGATAGACTCTGAGAAGCAAAAAGGGTAAACCCTGAAAGCATGCAGATGGATTTCTTGACAGGCAAGTCTGTGGCTAAAAAAGAGAAGTCTGCAGTATTTTACTAAAAAAGGTAAAATAGAAACATTCTGAAGTGCTGTAAATTCAGATCTGGGAAACACCAACAAAGAAATCAAAGCACACAGAAATTCCTGGCACACAATAACAGCCAAGCYAAGGGTAACAGGGAAGAACCCCTGCACCAACAGAGCATCCTTCTGACAACAGCCCTGGTTTTTTGGGATKYCTGMCTGTCAYAGTCCCCAGYACAGCACATCCCTGGCCACTTATTRTRACACCAAAATGAATTTTGCACAGTTCTGAACACCAATATTTGTGTGTTTATAGAACAAACCCACTGCTGCTTTGCAGKSWARYWYAWYTYAWWWYWMWMYWCYMAMYCMASYYYWSMTTCCAYWYYWYATTTTATTTTATTTTGGTAYCTCCATCTCTGGAACAYATCTACAAATACCTCCCAAACCGTCCCTCCCTGGGTGTTTTTAGCTGTGCTTTTCTCCACTGGATGGTTCATTTTTAAACACCCAGCTGTCCCCTCGCAATCCTTTCATCCTCCAGCTTCAAACTATAGTTATTTAAATCACCCAAAAGAGAACTAGATCGGGTTATTTTTGGAAAACCCCTTTGAGCAGGAAAGGCAAAGCCTCTGCTCTTCAGCCACATGAGCTGTTTTATTTAACTCCAGACATGGTTTTGAATTTAAGCTCTGAAGGGAAGAGTCACTGCAGGGTGGGCTCCCACCATGAGCTCCTGCCAGACATTCCCAGGAAAATGTAAAAAAAAAAATTAACGCAATTCCTCTCTAAAGAAAGCAGCACCCTGAGATTCACAGACCCTGCTGGGCCACTTCAGTGCTCCACAGAATTCCCAACAGTGGAAATAAAGACATTGTGAAAGGTGGAGGATGTTATCGGGATGAGCAGAGATATTAAGAGGACATTTTTTCTTGTCCACTGTTTTGAACACTTTCTGCACAAGCACGAAGACAGATGATATTTCTGTCTAGAGCAACTGCCTTTAATTTCAGCCATTGCTCTCATTTTGAGGAGCAGCTGATTTTGGTGAATGACACCGCACACGGCACAATGTCCTTCCCTCGGTGCTGCGGCCTGGGATCAGAGATGGAGAGTGAGACAGGACTGAGACTGTGACACACTGAGAGAGACAGTGTCACCTGAGAGAGACAGTGACACACCTGAGACTGTCACACCTGAGACCGTGTCACACCTGAGAGAGTGACACCTGAGAGAGACTGTCACACCTGAGACTGTGTCACACTGAGAGTGACTGTGTCACACCTGAGACTGTCACACCTAAGAGAGTGACACCTGAGAGAGTGTCACACCTGAGAGAGATTGTGTCACACTGAGAGTGTGTCACACCTGAGACTGTCACACCTGAGAGAGTGACACGTGAGAGAGACTGTCACACCTGAGACTGTCACACTTGAGAGACTGTTTCACACCTGAGAGTGACTGTGTCACACCTGAGACTGTGTCACACTGAGAGAATGACTGTGACACCTGACAGACTGTGACACACCTGAGAGAGACAGTGTCACCTGAGACTGTGTCACACCTGAGCCCTGTGTCACCACACCAGAGCCCCACGTCACATCAGATCCCCATGTCACACCAGAACCCAGTTTYTTTTAAACAAGGAACATTTTTTAAACAAGGATCAGCTCTCAGCTCTCACACTTGAGCCGTTCCAACCCTATAAAACTGAGTTTCCAGCCACAACCTCCCTACTCCAGGAATGACCCCGTCACTGCCCAGTGCTGTTGGGCCCAGGGTTTTCCCATCTGACCACACCTTCCCTGAGAAGAGGAAAAAAATATTAAGAAATGCTCCAAATGATGAATCTACAGCAAAGGGGAAACACTTTTAACGCTGTGTGAAATAACTTGTGGCTTTGGTCACGCTCCAGACATGAATATCATTTCCACTCAGAGCTCTCAGCAGAGGCTCGGGGTGACTCAGGCAGGATCTGCTGTGGCAGCAGGAGCTGCAGCTCTGTATTTAGGTCTGATCTTGTAAGCTGCTGAGAACAAGGCTGCAGAGTAAGACCTTAAGCCATTAAGCACGGAATAACCAATGCAAATAAGMACTAAGCTCCACATTCAGCCTGGTGGCCTCGTTCACACTGCTCCCACCAGCAGCAACCAGGGCATGGCACAGGCACTGGGGATCACTCAGAGTTTGTGGCCTTAGAAATACAAAATAATTATTTTTAAAAAAGAAAACCTTTTCTAATTTTTGTAATTCTATGTTAATACTCCATAGCATGCAAATGAAGATCACCCGAGCTGGGTTTCATACTAAAAACACCTTCCAAATGGAGGTTATGTTCCCAAAATGAAGCAGTGTGACACTCCTGACTCTATTTTGAAGGTGAAGCTTTGAGGTTAGACACCASCAGCAGCTCTGAAACAACAGGAAATGTTTAATAAACACCCTGCAGTCTGTAGTGGATGAGACACTGGACTGAGCAGAGCACCATAAATTCAGAGCTGTGTTTAACCCATCTCTAAGCAAGCAAAGGCTTTTCACACCTCCTTTATTGCCACAATAACAAAATTGGGGTTACCAAATCTCCTTGTTCTTTCAAACCTGTGATCTCTTAGCAACCAGAGCCAGCCAAACAAATCACAATTTATCAGATCTGATGCTCTCAGATCACAGCTTTGCAGACTCTTACAGGTGAAGTTTCCATATTTTCCTGCACAGGAACATGAAAAGGATGTTCTGTCACCCCATGCTCCCCTCAAACCCCATCAGGACCCAATTTCAGAGCTGCTTTCAAAACACCACAGCAGAAAATTCACTGGTGCCAGTTACCCAAGCAACTGGGACCTAATTAAATCTCAGCAGCACTTGAGGGATTATTCTGTTTTCTCCTGCAGCCCTCCAGCCTCTCCCCTGAGATAACACACGCAGCTATGGAGAGATTTATGACTTGCTGACTGCTTCTCACATATGCTGATCTGGCCTTTGAATCACAAGGAACCTTGCTAGACGTGACATTTCCAAACTGTTTGCAAAGTTATGTGCTATTTTTTACTCAAAGCACGAAATAAAAAGTTATGSAGAGCGTTTTTAGTATTAAATTATATGGGCAGGACCAAGAAAAGAGAAATTCTTAGGGTATTTCCCAAGCTCTCAGCCCAGCAGCCAAGTGAGAAACTTTTCATTATTTCCCACTAGTGCTGTGTGTTTYATTTCTTTGTCCATTGCTTCCCAGACAGGGATAACTCCACACATGCTGCTCAAGCTTAAAAAAAAAAAAAAATCCCACAAAATAAAAGCCTTTTTGGAGAGGGACAAAAAAAACCTCACCAAACCAAAACCTCCAGAAAACAACACATCAAAGCAAAGCAAAAACCCCAAACAAAGCAAAAACCACAGCAAGAGTTCTAAGAAAAAAAAAATCCCTATATAAATCTAGACAAAGAAAGTCCCAACCATAACCACAACCTTCCTCACACATTATGCTTCAAAACAACAATAAAGTGAAGTTGTCAAATGCACTGTTTAGTCTGAGAGAGGCAGGAAAAGTTTCAATCCCTTCCTAAAGATAAACAGGGAGGTTTTTAGGATCCATCATTGCTCCCCACAGGGCCAAAGCATTTATTCAGCTGCATGAGGAGAACAGATAAAAACACCTGAGAGTTTCCATGGAGGGGCTGTTCCATACAAAACCCACCCTGCACATCCCAGAGTGGGTTCCACAGAGGGAAAAATTCAAGAATTTGATTAATTGACACACATTTCTAATTTATCCTTTATCCCCAAACTGAGCAGATTTCTGCACTGAGCAGATTTCCCTGTCAGGCTCCTGAAACCCCAAACCACTGTGAACTCCCCACGAGTGACAGAACAAGAGTTATATTTACCTTTGGCATCCCAAATGCCACAGGAAGAGCAGGGCCCAGCCAAAATTATGGATTCAATAAAGTTTTGTGCCAAAATTGAACTTTATACAGCAGGGCTGGTTAAAAAAAGCCCAACTCTAAAGTTCACCAAGGACATTTTAGCTTCATTCCCACTCCTATTGCTGACTCGGGGCTTTAAAAATCCACAAGAACTGCTTTCACCAATTCCAAGGAGGTTGAACATCTTCCCAGGGYAAAATGCAGCCTCTGATTCCTGGGGAGCAGCAAACAAAGCTGCCAAGAGCCCCTCTCACCCTCATTATCCCCCCAGGTCCCTGCGAGCACACCCTGCTAATGAATTCCAGGGAAATCACAACCCCAAGGTAAACCAGGCCTAACTTCTAAACCGGGCCTAACTTCATTCACACAGCACACCTAGACTTACTTTTCACATTAACAACACTGCAGTCACAAACTACAGTAATTCAAACAGCTCACATTTTTGCACAAAACTTCATTTTTTTTAACCATAAAAAATTCAAACACATGCTACCTGAGTTAGAGCAGAATGACTGATTTTTTCCAAACACCAAACACTTTTATTATGTCAGGGCAACACAGAAACACTTCCCCAGGAGATGAAGTGGTGCTGCYGAATTCCAGTGAAACCACAACCCCAAGGTAAACCAGGCCTAACTTCATTCAGACAGCACACCTAGACTTACTTTTCACATTAACAACACTGCAGTCACAAACTACAGTAATTCAAACAGCTCTCATTTTTGCACAAAACTTGGGTTTTTTTTATAATTCACAGGAGCATTCAATCATGTGCTACCTGAGTTAAAAACAGAGCAGTGTGACTGGTTGTTTGTTTTTTTTTTAAACACCATTTTTATTCTGTCAGGGAAACACAGAAACACCTCCCCAAGAGATGAAGTGGCMAAAGCCCTGCTGAGCTGCAGCTCCTCCATCCACTGATGAAAGAATTCCTCCCATTTCCCCCAAAAAAACCCCTTCACTCCCTCCCTGAAATGTTCCAGTGCAAGGAGAACAGAGCCAAGGTGAAATACTGTCAGGATGTGAGAAACCTCCCAGCAATCCCACACAAACAGATGGCATCATTTGGGTTTTAAAYGCTGCTTAGCATTTCCAGCTGCAARTGGCAAATATYGAGCATGYTTTGAATATGCAAATGCTGAGCTGCACACAGGAGAGGACAATGGGATCCTGCTGAAGACAGGCAGCTCCAACACCCCATTTCCAAACACAATTCCCATAYCCACAATTGTTTTATTGCACTGGGAAAGGGCAATGCTTCCTTCCCCAACAATCTGATAACCTTGGGCTGTTCTTAACCCTTTAATCTCAGCCTGAACTATAAACCCAGCTCAACTTTAGGCCAATTCCAGCAGCCTGATATCAAAATTTGTGTTTAAAATTTGAGCTCTGCCTTACACACTCTCACACATCAGCACACAAGACACCAAAGAACACTCAATTATTAAGCAGGAACTGCCACATATATAAAAAAAAATCCATTCTCAGCTCTAATCTCGAAGGAATAGCTTTATTACCAGGAAATGGAAATCTGATTTTTGGCTTCTTTGTTAGATTTCAATAGGAAATGGAGCAAATACGGTGTGTTTTGACTGCTTGGAAGAATAAATTCTATAGGGATCTGTTACTATGTCAAACTTGGAAAAAAAAAGTCCCCAACCTTAAGTGCTTGAATTGTATTGACTCATATTATGGCTCAGTCATTTCCACGCTGTCTCGTGATTGTGCTGCTCACTGGGGCTCATCAGGCACTCAGCAAATCCAGGAAACTTCTCAGCAGCAAAAACCACAAAAAACTGAGTTCTCAGGGCCAACTGGGGGCTAAAAACCTCATGTGGGACAAAGAGAAACACAGTGATCTCACCCTGGTCAGG
The DNA here is from genome assembly GCF_030028575.1 of Malurus melanocephalus. Lineage (NCBI taxonomy): Eukaryota > Metazoa > Chordata > Aves > Passeriformes > Maluridae > Malurus > Malurus melanocephalus. The sequence continues at coordinate 857,249 of NW_026623498.1, read as the reverse complement.
ATGTTGTTTTTTTTTTTACCTGTCCTGCTGCAGGTACAGATTTTTTGCACACTGATCACATTAAAATGCTGAAACTTCCCCCAAAAAGAACCCAAAGCCGCTTCATTTTCAAGTGTTGGAACATTTTACTGCCACAGATGAGCACATATAGGGACAAAACTACACCAGATCTATGGATTAAAATATCAAATGCAATGTCAACTCTGCACTTTCTCCAGTTTCCAGCAATGCCCAAAACCCAGGCCCTGATCTTCCCAAACAAGATCAACACACAAAACCTGACAAAAACCTTCAAACTACAGAGCGGTTTAAACTTCAAACATTTAAACAGAATACAGGATTATCAGACTGCAGATGMTGCTGGAACACTCACTGCCTATTAGCAAAATTTCAGCTTTATTAAAAAAAAAAAAGAGTAATTTTGATCTCTACAAATAAGCAATTTCACACAGGAAACACTGCCAAAACCAAGGCATTTTTTCTTGCTGGTCTCAAGAAAATTCAAATCAGCACTTAAGAGAAAATATATTGCAYGTGCAAAAGTGGCATTAGAGGAGCAGCAATTACCTATAGCACAATTGGCTGCTTTCTGGGAAAGGTTTACCTATCACAGCTCTGTACACTCAGTTCATTAAAAAAAAAAGGGGAAAAACAAGGAATGAAAAAYCTGCAAGTATCAAACTTTTAGGCACCAATACTAACACATTCCAGATTTGTTATTTCACACTGTATTGTCATCTTATGAAAATGAAAGTGATATCCATTTTCACAGAAGATTAATTAAACCAAGTTTCCTCTCAAAATTTGCCATTCCTTCCCAAGAGAAGAGCACAGCTACATCGTTAATGCTGAATTTACAGCCTCCACTTCTTCTGTACTTTTGCTAACATTAGGAAAAACCCGAATTCCAAATGCACCAATTACACAAAAAAATCATTATGAGAAAAACCTCCACATCGCAATCAAATCCTATCTATTCCAGTAGTAAAACATTTATCCAATTACCAAGACCTTTTCTTGGCTAAACTTGACACGAACCTTTCCCAAAGAAGGCCAGCTTGTTTTAATCATTTACATTTTTCAACACTATTTGTTCTCACTTCATATCCAAAGGTCAGAACTCAAACCACTACCCCAGGCAAACTTTGGAATAAATACTATTTTTGTCCACTCTTCTGGAAAGAGTTTCACTTCTGCTAAGAAAGCTGAAGTATAAAAACCAGATTTCCCTCTGGTTCGCTTCAAGATGCCTGACAGCATTTTTCTGTTATCTCRTAACAGAAAAATTATGGTTTTTTGTGGGTGCTCTATTTTTTAAGAGTGTTACRTCATTTTAGGCTTTTCCAGTCTTTAGTAACAGAGATGTTTGTCCTGTGTTCTGAAATATTGGACAATCAGCCAAAGAAGGAGCAAGGCTAAGCAAGGTCCAGCTGACACGAGTGTGGAATTATTTCATACAGCAATGCCCTGCACAGAGCTGAAACCCTTCCCTAAAATCCTTCCCTAAAACCCTTCCCATTCCTAAACTCCCTGGCAGCTTCAGGGACTCCCATCATTTCTCCTCTCTCCATGTCTGCAGTGGTTTAGAAACAATTCTTTGTTTTATTTACCTTTAAAACACAAAATAGAATTACTCAGCGCTGTCACATGTCATTTACTGGGTATGGCACTTTAAACACAAAAGGTTCAAAGGAAAAAATGAAAGGTATTTTAAAACAGGAATAGATATCTTGGCTAAAACATCACACTCACAAACTAATAAAAGTCATGTGCAGTTTGTTGATCCAATCTCCTGTTGAGCCACCCCAGGAAAGCAGGGAGAGYTCAGAGTGCTGGGAATGGCCTCAAACACCACAGCCCACATGGAATTTCTGTGTTCCCAATGCCCAGAAAACTCTGCTGGTCCTGTCCAACCCTGACTCTCAGCTGTGGGGCCGAGAGAGCCAAATCCCCAAAAACATCACAGCCCCGAGAGCCAAATCCCCAAAAACGTCCCAGGCCCGAGAGCCAAATCCCCAAAAACGTCCCAGCCCCGAGAGCCAAACCCCCAAAAACATCACAGCCCCAGAGCCAACTCGGAGCTGCTTTTGTTCCTGCTTGCTGCATCCCTCTGGAGCAGAATTGGGATCTGTTCAGCACAACAGGCTGCCTGAGAGCAGCAGCAGCTCCAAACACAGGGTTTGGACACTTTGGGTGACAGAGTGACACCAGGGTGACAGTGGCAGCAGATGGGACAGCTCTCTGTCACCTGTCACAGCCCAGCCCAGTGACCCCAAAGCCTTCACTGGAAAATGCCTTGGCTGGACCAGCACTGCCCATCAGCTCAGCATCCTGTTCCTGCCTCCACAGCCGCTTTTTCACCCCTCTCTGGGTCAAACACCGTGTTCACCACACACATCAACAAGTCACAAAAATGCTGCTCTGCACTGTTTTACCAACTGAACAGTGTGTTCCCTCTAATCCCACACACACCCGATCAGCAGAATCCCACATCACCTGAGGAAACCCCAGAGCAAGGAACAATTAACACATGCACAGTGACCCAACACTGCCAGCCAGCTCTATAAAACCACATATCCAAAGATATCAAACGTTAGAAATGTAGAAATGACTTCTGGCTATTCTGAAACAAAACCACAGGTAGCACCAACCCCCTCAACCCAAAAGACAAGAAGATTTAGGATTAGTTTAGTGCTAAACAGCTTATTTCCTTCCCCACACACAAAAATCAAACCAGGCTCTGGCAGGGAGCTGTTAACCACTCAATTCAGCAGACAAAAGCCCCATCTTTGTCACCTTGACATAAACAAAAGTAAGCAAAAGAGGGTTTGAGAGGCACATCAAGGGATTCTCTACAACCTGTAGTAAAATCGCAAAGACAGGCGAAGCTTCTGACAGAACAGCTGTACACATCATTATGTTAATTAAAATTAAAGTCTCATCTACTTAGCATACAAGCAATTCACTGAACCTTAGTGACAAAGGGAAGGAACCATTTCCTCCAAGGGACATAATCACACACAACTGGAACGAGCTGTCTGCTCACACTGAAGGCCAGAAAGGAGATAGAAAACTATTCAAAAAAACCARTCCTGGCTATTTTGAGTAAAACAAAGCACTATCAACTCTAAAACACACACAAAGGAAGTGGTCGGATAGATTACGTCAGCCCTTGCCTCAATTCATAAATCCTAACCACAAAACAAGACAAATTCTCAACTGCCTCTCTCTGGAATCCTCTTTAGAGCCAAYACACGCAGTTTGGGTCTTAAAATACGCTCTCGAACAACACTCGCTGATGCATCACTTTCAAACAGCAACCGGGGGGTGAAAAAAAAAAAATTGTGTAATCCAAGTCAATTCTATCGCGCTGCCAGATCAAATAACATTTGGAGAAGTGCCTGCCAAGCACCCAGCCTGCCAGAGCACAATGAGCACTCGAGTGCTCGGGACTCAAAACCACCTTTCACTGGTCCCAGAGATCTTTATAAAACAGTTTAAACACTACTAAATTACAGGGTTGGAAAAACAAATAAAAGCTTTTAAATGCTGCTCCTACACCGTTCTCGACGTGCTGTTAGGCAYCTCAAACGTCTGTCTTGTGACAGTCACTGGGCACAAGTATTCAAAAACGCGACTAAGAACAAAAACTGAGAAAAATGTGGAGTCGGTTGCACGTCTGGAACTAATTGCCTGCAGATTAACGGCTTTACATTGGAACAGTGCTGTCTGTAGGGTTTGAAATCCAGTTGACTTAAAACTGAGTTACCAGGAGAAACCTATCTGTGGAGCATCTCAAGCTACACTTCACTAGGTTTCTACTCTCCACTTTCTTCTACTTCATGCTCAACATTAATATTATAACAAAAACAAGGAAAAAAAAAAGTAAAAAAGGAAATTAAGTAGCCTTGTCAAGCGCCATTTGCACTCCCCGACAATTAAAGCAGCCCCATATGGCTGTAAGGAGCCATCCAGGCACACAATGCCCCACGCAGGGCAAAGCCACATGGACTCAGACCAGCTTAAAACCAATTGCAAAACAAAGCAGAGCTGGTTTGTTCCTCAGGAAACAAAGCGGMCGAGCAGGTCTCCTGTCACTATCTTAAAAACACCATTAAACATCGTTAAAAAAGTTACACCACACACTGTCCCAATTAGTACTTCAAAGGCATTCCATTGTACCAAGCGTAATAAAAAGTACTTTCTTCCAGGATAAAGAAAATGCAATCCTTATCTCCTTATCTCATTTGCTTTTAAAAAAACAGCATTAAACACAGCAGTCCGGTTACCCCAACTGTTTATATTTAGAACAGGGAGGTAAAGCATTTGTTATGGAAAAAGAAAACCCTGCAGCCTTAGAGCGTTCTGAACTTCCCAGGCCAATAACAACCTACCCACGCCTCACCTACCAAGTCGGTCCAACTTTTTCTGAAAAAAAAAACCAAAAAAAAAAAAAACGTGGAGTAACCCAAAGCGGAAGAGAGAATTAAGCCAAGCCTTTCCTCCATCCAGGCAGTTATCCTTGGCCAGGTAACAATTAGGCAACTTGAAGAGCAGCCTTAATTCTCCTCGTGGGAACGCAACTCGGAAGGCAGCGAGTCCCCGATCCATGGGCTCCGGATCCCGGGGTTCCCGGGGGTCTCGGGGGACACGGGGGTCCCGGGGGGCACTCACCGCTCCGGTGCGGGCGAGCCCCGCGGCCCCGGCCCCGCTCCCCGAGCCCGGCGGGCGGAGCGGCGGCAGCAGCAGGAGGAGGAGARGAGGAGGAGGAGGAGGAGGGCTCCGGGAAGGGCAGGCACGGAGGAAGCGGGGCCGGCAGGCGCAGCTGGTGAACAAAAGGAGGCCCCTCCGCCGCCGAGCAGCTGCACCGGGCGAGGAGCGGAGCGGAGCAGAGCCGAGTGTCCCGTCCCGTCCCGTCCCGTCCCGGGCCCGCCGCCCCCGCTCCCCGCAGCTCCGGCAGCCGCTCCCGGCACCTCACCGCGTCCCCGCTCCGCCTCCTCCCCCGGCCCCGCCGGAACCGGGAGCCCCGTGATTGATGGCAGCGCTTTAATAGCGCGGTCAGCGAGAAAAGGCATCAGCGAGCGGGGAGCCCGAGCAGCATCCCCGGGCGTTCGGTGCTCCAAACCCGCGGTGTGATCGCTGCACGGCCCCTCGGCACCCACCGAGCTCAGGGGGAGGGGAAATGCACATCGCAGGGGTGGGGGACCCTCCACCACCTCCACCAGCGGCTTTCRGCCCCTGCAGGGGCGACAAGGGGGTGCCTGGCCGGTGCCACATTCCCAGACGCTGTGCACAGCGATTTGGCTGCAGCGCCTTCAATTAGTGAGCCATTTTGTTCAAAATCCTTCCTACCACGTCCTTCTTTCCCCCCCATTAGAAGCAGAAATGCATCTGCTCAGCCAAACGTGTTGCTTTTAATTGTATTTAATTGGCTTATTTGAAAAGAATGAATATTTATCTTACTGTGCATCTTCAGGCAAACCTGTAACTCATCTCCCAATGTCTTGTGCTGTTCTTCAACACCACCACCATGACCTTTCGGTTGCTAGTACCGACTTAATTTTAGAGCAAAGCTCTGCTATTTCCCTTGCAGAATAACATGCAAAACAAGTCATCTATGTAATCCATTACCTCGGGGCAACGTACACTTTATCCCTGCCGAGCAAATCCATTTCCTGGCAGTACAGTAATATTTTACCTATAAAATAAATATGGGAGTACACCACCTCAGACCATTTTACAAAGCCAAATAAAAAAAAAATTTAAAAAATTATAATCATTAAGGTTCACAGAGCCTGTGAATTAGAGCAACACCCTCAAGTACTGCCTGCCAACTTCATCTTTCCAGAGGCTGCTGATTATTTGTAGTTGTGTATCTTCCCGCTATTTATCCATACATATTTCTACCATTTTCATACCACAGCYCAGGAAATCCTTCAGGAGACAAAGATCTAAGTTTGAAATTTATTCTGTACTTTCTAGAAATAGCTGCCTAAACCCCCCCCAGCCAGGCAGATGAAGATGATGAATTCCAAGGCGCAGGGCTGCTGTGATCAATACAAATTGAGGGTGCACTCTGCAATCTTCATCCAAAAAAGCTCCTGAACTGGAGCCTGAACTCGCCACACCTGGTGCACAASAAGCTCTGTAACCAAGTAGCCGTGTGAGAGCTCTGAAGCTGCCAGAGCTGAAATTCAATGCTCCAGTCAGCACAAAGCCACCACGCTGCCTTTATCCTCACTCCTCAATTTTCTAATCAAACGTGGCCCAACTAGAAGGGAACTTACTGCTCCAGAGTGTATTTAAATCAGTGTTTACTCCTAATGAATTCCAAAAGAGCTTTCCTCCAGCAGGAAGTTAATTCAGGCCAGGTTTCATCATTTGAAAAATACCCTGTTTGATGGTTCTTGTTCAAAAAGCACCTTGTCCCTTTTGGGCAGGTGACCCAGCCAGCTTGAATCACAAATCCTTAAAGTCAGCATATATTGGAAAAATGCACTCMAATAATAGTAATAATTAAAAAATGCATGGATTTTTTTGTATCCCATTAGGCTGAAAGTTGTTCAAACAGTGCACAGCATCTGGCAAGTCTGAGCACAGCACCAGAACTGGAGACTATTCTTGAATCCCAGACACCGTCTTGCAAATCCAACACAAACCMAACTTCCGAATTCAGCAGTGTGGGAGATGGCAGAGAAAGCGTCTCCAGTCCCATCTGTTTGTACACAGCACATTGGAGCTCCTTGAATGAACGGAGCAGCCACAGCACTCAATCACAGACAACTCAACTTTCACTAATTGGCTTTCCTAGGAGATATGGAGATCTGCCCCCATTTCAGAGACTAAAATAAAATACATGCACAGAATAGAGCCTCAAGCTCCATTCTGCAATAGAGACTTTTTATCTTGGCTTTTGAAAATGGACTATAAAAGATCTTTTCCTGGTCATGAATTACACCTTTGCTAGTCACAGCATTATAAACTTAGAGCATTTCTTCAGCATCACTTTTGAAAGCTGAATGTCTAAACAGGGGGGGAAATGTGAGTTACACTTCACAAAGCACATCCAGACCAGGCAAAATCTGCTTCCACAGAGTCAGGACAATATCCTGGAAAAAGGAGCCCTTGAGTGGAGATTTCCTGGATAGACAGGGCTGGAAACACTGCCCAGAAACCTCACACAACATTCTGTGGTGTTTGGTCCAGCGTGCATCAGTCCTCTGGTGTGGCACAATGAAATAAAGCTCGACTCCACCGCCTRCAAAATCCATCCCAGCTTTCTTGGCAGGCTCCATTTATCAAAACAAGCCTGTCATGTCGAGTACCATTAACAGATAATGAACTGAGACAAGGGATGCAGTTACAAGCAAAGCACTCTGCATGCTACAGGCCTGAGCACACAGCCAAGGGAGCTGATATTTACTATAAACATCATAATTAAATAGAACACCTAGCTGAAGAAACATTAAGGTCGTGACAATAAACAACAGAAGCTGGAAATCTGAAGAAATAAGGCTTTGACTTGCTGTCAGTAATTCCTGACATTGCTCAAAGGCATGTGCACATCCAGCCCTGYACACCTTCTCTGCTCACAGCTAAAATCTGGGAAGCACCTGTTAACTCGCAGTTTTCGGCTTTCAGYGCTTTTTCTGAATCCTGTAACACTTTGTATCGTGTACCCACGCACTTGAGCTCATGAAAGATTGAGCACTGGGAAGTGACAGACAGTGTATCTTCAAAGGGCTGGAAAATGTGCTGCTTTCTAGACACACGACTCATAACAAACGCGAATAATTCATAACTTCGCACGAGTCCCACACTGTTGGAAGAATATTAAATACAGACATCCAAATTTGAGGAATATTAAATAAAGATATAATCCCTCCAAGACACAAGASCTATCAATCAGCAGCATTTCCCTGCTTCTGACAGAATTAGCCATCGTGCACGCATAAACATTTCACCCGCTGGAAAAAAACGCTCCAAAGGAGCAATTCCTGCTCTCCCAGGTATCCACACACTCGGAACACAAACCATAAACATGACATGATACAGATTAAACGGGTTAAATTCACTTTTGCAAGAGATATTCATGACCAAGAGGTCCCACAATTGCTCGGAAGCTGCTCCCCGTGCTCCCAAGCTCACCCATCCAGGCAGGTTTTTTTAAGAGCAGCCAGCCCTGGATGGATTGAGCACAAAGAACCCTCAAATTCCTTTTAAGAACACCCAAGAACATGACAAGTGTTTCCCAAAAGCCAATCTAACACAACTTCCCGGCTTAGGCAGCACTAAGTCCAACACACCAAGCCCCTGCTAAGCTGAACCTATTTTTAAAAGGGGACTTAACACCATCTCTGGAGTTCCATGTAAATCAAGCTCTCCCCTTGGATTTGGCCTTGGGCAGTGGGGAGAGGAAGGAGTAGTTCACGGAGAAAAAACCAACAGCTTCATATCATCACAACACCGTTCTCTTTGTGTGTCACCAATCCCAGCACCCATCACAAATTTCCCTTTTTCTGTCAGTGTGTGTAACCCCAGCCAAACCCCAGTGATGCCTCCAGTAAAAAACAAATCCAACACAGAGACTGCTGAAACAGAAAACAGAGCTGGAGAATTCCAGGGGCCAGTGGTCAACTGGAGATGTCTGAGAAGGAAAGGTCAGCACGTGCCCCCAGCACTGCCCATCTGTGGACATCAAAACATCCCGATCTAAACACAAAACCTTTGCTCAGGTGAGAGGTGAGGCTCCATTCCCCTGTAAATAAGTYGGTTTGGCACAAACCCAGCCCAGAGGAACTGATACCCAGCTCCTGACAGGCACTCACTGCTGTCTACACACAAATTGCTTCAAATCTGCTCGCAGCAGGAAAAGTCGTGTCTGCACTTGCAGATCTGTGAGCACCCACAGGAAACCTGCTCAGAGTTTCAGCAGCTCCACCAGGGCTCTTCTCCACAATGCTGAGATGCAATCGGGGAGTGGAACTCGGGGCAGTGTCATTCCTGCCCCAAAAGCACCCAAAGGCCATTTGGGGCTGCAATCCCAGCCCAAAGGGGCTGTAAATAAACCCTGCATGGTCAAACAGGYACAGCCACTTCTGCTGCACTGCATTTATGTACACAGGAGCTCTGAAAAAMCAGCGTGCAAAGAGGGATTTCAGCTTACACTGCAACTGCTGAAATTGGGGTTTCCTCACCTCTCAAATCCCCAAAAGAAACCTATACCCTTTACAGACCGTGGACCTTGAGAGCTTTGGCTTTTTTTGCTTTTAGATTTTGTGTTGTTTGTTTTTGTGGGTTTTYTTGGGTTTGCTTAGTTTGGGGTAGSGTTTCCCCTGTTAAACTGAGTCACCAACACTATCACACATTTTTAGGCTCAGGAATTACAACTCCTTCCCTGTACTTACGTGGTGTTCAGGGTATTCCAGGTGACCTCTGGCCACGCTGTGTCCTCACAGGTCACTATGAAAAATTATCACCACATCARCTCTGGGCACAGAGCAGCCTGCCAAGCACAGAACAATCTGRGSAACTGCAGCTCTTCCTAACGGCCYCCAGAATTGCCAGCAATGCCCTTCWGTAACTGCCACCAGCAACTGCCACCAACTGTCCCTGTGGCAGCCCCAAGGTGCCAGCCTGAGACACACAAATGCAAACCAAAGCCTGGCAAAGAAATAAAAACCAGTGCAAAGAAATAAAAACCAGCACAAAGAAATAAAAACCAGCACAAAGAAATAAAAACCAACTCGTCCCCCAGAGTGTGGCCTTACTGCTGTTAATTCAACTGTTAGGAGGTAAAATTGCCTCTGACTCCCCCATTGGCATGGGCACAGAGCATCCCCCCACCACCAAAAAAAATAATCAGGCCAAGTAAAACCATGACACTGAGGAATGGGAACAGGGGCTCTGAGGGGTTGATAACCCCATTTTAGGAGAGTTTGGAGGGTCCCAGGGGTATTTCTGCACAGAATCCTGGATGCTCACAGTTTCTGTCACAGCACCAGTGGCTCYCCCAGGGAGCTGTGAAGGCAAAGGCAATTCAAACAGTAACGCTGAGAAAAGCTGGGCTCTACAGGAAAGCCTGGCTTAGCGAGTGTTGGGGGAAACAAACCAACCAAAAATAGCAGAAAAACCCCAACCAACCAACTGCAAACCAAAAAGAGGAGCCCAGCTCTCTGAGTTCAATCTCAGTGCCCACACCATGAAATGCCAGCACAGAAAACCCTGAACCCCTGTGGACTGTGCTCCAAAAAAAGCCAAGAAAAGCAAAATTGAGGCACAGAAGGGTTAAAACTGAATTCAAGGGGAAGGATCTAAGAGAGCWGCACCTCTAAGAGGGCAGAATTCAGCCAGAAATACAAGATGCTTTCTTTGGGCAGAGAGAAGTGGGGGAAAGAAATCACTTTGTTTTCTGTATTTCTCCTCTGGTTTGYTTCCACTTCTCTGCAGGGACCAACACTTAAATTCAAAAGTGTTTTTTGTAAAAAAATCCCTGCCCTGGGAAACTCCAAATTASAGAATGGTAAACTGTAAGCCAAGAATATTAAAACAAAATCCAGTGTGTCTGCCAGATTTTGTGGTACTTATGGCAAGACACCAACCTGTTCAGCAGCTTCTTGAATTTARCACAAAGGAATGCACACAACTCATTTTGGAAGGTATTATCTTACACAGAACAAGAAAAAAAATCCAAATATTTGTCAAGAAGAATCATTTAAAAGGAAAAATTTACATACTTGAAAATGTAACAAATGGATTAAAACAAACAAGAAGCTCTTTGTTCTCTGATGGAAATTAAAAAAAAAAAAGCAAACAAAATAAAATTCTCAATAGTTAAATGTGTGTGGGAGGGTAAAGCCAAAGGAGGGAAGGGAGAACTAAGCAAAGGCATCTTTTTTTTCAACTCCATCAAAGCAATTGTGAAACAATGGGARTTTGCCTGTTCTTCCCTCCAGTTTCAAGTAAAAGTAACTCTGGGAATGGAAAACTTGATCCCTCCATCAACAGCCTGTGGAATGTTTAAACTGTTCTAMCATAAAGCGTGCTGTACTCACGGCTGAGGAAATGACTCCCAAATGCTTCCTCTGCAATCTTCCTTCCACTCACAGATTCTTTACCCAGGGATTTTCTCCACACACAAATGGAACTAACAGAGATGTAAAATTTGCAGTGGATTTACAGCTTTTTTTTTCCTGAGATCACAGAGGAGATGGGAGCTGGGACTGCAGCCCCACTTTTGGTGCACATTCAAAAGCCTCTGAAAACTCGACAGATTTTTTTTTTTTTTTTTTTTTTTTTCAAGTGACAACAACCACAGGATGTGACCTTACCTATAATAACCTCTCCCTCCAGACAGGCAGATAAGCTCTAAAAACAGGAAGTTTCTACTGTAATCTTGAAAACTTATTAACATCTGAAATCACACAACTCCAGCTCAGTTACARAGGAGGAAAATCCTCACTTCCCAAAACCAAAGGATAAGGCACTCCTGGATGGAATTAAATCAGGTACACCTCACCAGAATCCTTCAAAATGTGGAATAATGTGAAGATTCTCAGTTTATCCCTCTTCTTTTCCCTTCACAGCTTCTAAGAGTAAGCAAACAAGACGGTTTTACTCCCACAGGAAGCATTATTATTTCAGCACTTTGCTGGACTCAACTGATTGGGGTTTGTTTTTTCTCCATCAGACGGGGATTTGYGGGTGCAGGGCTGTGTTTCACACACTCTGCAGCCACCTACACAGAAACTTTCAGTCAACTGAAAGGAAGCAGCAGATTTTTGATAGCTGTTATCAACCAATTAACAGCCAAAAAAAAAAGAGCTTTTCAAAATGAGTTTCACAATGTTTCTCACGCTGGAGATGAGGAGGTGGCAATAGAGAAGCAGGGTTTACACCAAGCTCGAAAATGCTCTCACAAGCAATGGATCTGCTGTATATTTTAACATAAATCAGCTTTGCTGCCTGTCAACACAATGCACGTTTTCCTGTCAGTATTCAACACAAAACAACAGAATTGTACTAAAGGCTTAAAAACCCCTTCTCRTGGCTGTGTTCTGACTCTGAACTTCCTTCAAACTCTGGAGTAAAACACAGAATGGTTTGAACCCCATTCCTGTTGGTTTCACGTGTACTGCAGTGACTACAGGAACATTCAAATTCAGTRTTTTTAGGAAGGCTAAAGCTGCAACACTGTTCCTTCAGTGGCCTAGTAAAAAATTCAACAATAAAGGCAACCCAGACCTTCTATTGAGCTGCCTCCTCTTGTGATATGGAGAGAAAACAGCAAAATCTTCAATTGCATAACCCCCACCAGAATAGGCAAAAAATAATCCCAAGGCACCCAAGCAATTGGGGTGTGTGAGAGGGACCTGTGGCACTTCTTGGGGGTATTTGCAGGAAAATGTAAAACAGCAGAGCCCCGTTCCCTGGCATCCCAATTATTCCCTGGCATCCCAACCATTCCCTGCCATCCCAACCATTCCCTGCAATCCCAACCATTCCGTGGCAATCCCAACCATTCCCTGCAATCCCAACCATTCCCTGCAATCCCAACCATTCCCTGCCATCCCAACCATTCCCTGCAATCCCAACCATTCCCTGGCATCCCCAGGGCGACAAAGAAACAGCAAAAAACCCTTTTGAACAAAAAGGGTTCCAAACTGTGCCCAGGCTGCACAGGGCCCAGCTGCAGCATTGCCATCTAGTGTTAGCCTCCCAAAAAAAACCATGGAAAAGCCACCCAAACACCACAAATCCCAGGGAAGAGCCTCGAGTTTGCAATGGGAAAATGGGTGTTTTCAATTTTACCTTCGAGTGCTGCCAACAGCCCTACAGAGAGCAGTCCAGGAAAACTCAGAAAGCTCAGTGGAGAAAACCCAGAAAGCTAAAGGAGAAAATCCAGAAAGCCAGAGGAGAAAACCCAGAAAGCCAGAGGAGAAAATCCAGAAAGCCAGAGGAGAAAATCCAGAAAGCCAGAGGAGAAAATCCAGAAAGCCAGAGGAGAAAACCCAGAAAAAGCCAGAGGAGAAAACACAGAAAGCCAGAGGAGAAAACCCAAAAAGCCCAGAGGAGAAAACCCATAAAGTCAGAGGAGAAAATCCATAAAACCAGAGCTTAGAAACATCCCAGGAAAGTCTTTAACATCCCTGGCTGCCCCTGCAGCTCATCTCACCAACCAAACCATGAACTGGCAACAGCAAACCTGGCATGTACTGGGCATGGGAAGGGATCCAGGGGGGCACAGGCAATCCCACCATGATTCCCAAATTCCCATAAAAACCATGAGCATTCCCCAGTTCTGAGTGCCGCTCCCTCCCTTTCCCAGCGCTCTGTCTGTGATTTGAGGGGTGACTGACAGAACCTGCTCGATTTTCATGCTAATGTTTTATCAGGAAGAAGTACACATGTCACATCATGAGCTCATTAACAAGCCTTTCCTAAGATTTGTATTAAAGCTTGGCAGGAAACTTCCTCGTGAAGTGAGATCTGTTTTGCTTTTTCGGGTCTGAACATGCTGGGGGGCAAATCRAGAGGTAAAAACATCATTTCAAGGTTAAACTTAGTTCCAGTTTCACAGAATAATCCTGAACCATCCCAGAACACACACACCAGATTATCCTTTTCATTCTTCATCACCTTCAAAATTCAGCAGGAAAACTCTGAAATCACAGATTTGCTTACAGGATATGTCTGTGTACCTGAACAAGCAGCTGTCATTCCTCTTGCTATTCCCTTCTGAAGGAAATCTCCACTTTAGGGTACCAGGAACAGGAAACTGCATTTGAAATGGGTTTGAAATAAGCGGAGCTCACTGGACAAATGAGGTCAAGAACAAGGCTGACAATCGCCTTAGATTCAGTTCTTGGAATGAAAAGACAAAGTCCYTTTCATGGCTTCCACTACAAAGAAACCCATCATTAGAGCTCATTTTTGTCAGCTCCTACAAAGGCTGAAGATACAAACGAGTGGTGTTTAAAAGAAACGCTTTGAAATCCAATGGCAGCCAAGAATCTCCCCCTGCCCATGGCACATGGAAACTCCTCCCTGCCCTTGCTAAGCCCAGCTCAAGGCCAGGCTTTTTTTCCCCATTAACTCCTAGGTCGGGGTGTTTGGTTTGTTTTTGGGCCTTTGTCGGTCGCTTTTTTGTTTTTTTAAATAACCTTTAAGACATCTCTCTGTTGATTAAACCATTTCCATCCTTCAATGAGTTTGATTCCTATTAGTTCAGACCGCAGAGAAGACATTGATTTTTACTGCACTCGGGATCAAGAGAAGTAACAGCTTTTCCAATTAAACAACTGCTCACCACGTAAAGTAGAAAAATATGTCCAGAGCAATAATGTGCAGGCATTATTGCAATGGCAACACCAGCTCACACACACATGCTTGGAATAACTTGAACCTTTAACTCCAGAAAAGAGGCAAAGCTCAGTGAATTGCAGACAGTTCAGCCCTGGTTAACTGTGCTGATAAGAAGAATTACAGACATCACCACACTGAGCTTCCACCCACGAAAATAGAAATGCCAGCCCCAAATGGGCCAGCAGGCTGCTGCTTCTCCTCTCAAATGAAGCTTTTATACCAAACAAATCCATACAATCCCTGCCTTATGGCCTTTCRCAGAGTTGCACTGTAAATCAAATATTTTATTCCACACCCTGCAGCTATTTCCACGTTTAATAACTGACATGGGAGACAGGTTTTAATCTCCATCAGGCTGAAACAATTACTATCCTCATAACCACTCAAGTCAGAGGTAAAAATTATGAGATTTCTATTACCTGATTGCATATTCAGGGGGAAACAGTTATTTTTTTCCAGAGGAAAAAGACAAAGTGGAACAAAAAAGAGGAGGCCAAACAATCACAGTCCCTAATTTTGCATGTGCCAGAATGGTCACGCACTCCAGACACTCCAAAATTTCTTTAAATCTAGAAAAGAAAAGCAACAGCCCTGCCAAAAAACAGCAGAGAGACAAGAGATCTGAACAGACACCTGCAGATGTAAATATTCCCTGGCCAAAACCTGAGCTACAGCTTTAGATGAGACCTTAAACTTCTTTTGGCATCAAGGAAACAATTCCCATGCTTAGAGGAAACATGATTAATTCCCATGATTAAAAATCGACCTGAACTACAGAGCCCTGAGAACCTGAAAAACCCAGGAAATAGAACCTAAAAAACCCAGGAAATTCCCTCCAAGGACATCTGGGGAAGGGTCACAAACCTGAGTAAATGAAAGAAAAAGAAAAAAGGGTTACATGGACAGTTATAGCCAACAGGGAAAAAAATCCCTGTGTGAAATCTCACTGTGGAATTTGTCTATTATTCCATGTTTTACTACCAGTTATTACTGCTGCTAGAAAGGGATATTAAAAATCACAGCAGGTCAAGCCACTGCCTCTTTCTCCATTAATATATTGAGGCAAAAATGCAGTGATTTACTTCTTGTCCAAGAAAGGGAGAAAATGCCATCAAGTCGAACCATTCATCCTTTTATTTATGCTCTATAAAGACCTCCAAAGACACTTAAACATCCAAATTATTTAAATCAGCATGAAAACACTGGGAAAGATGTCAGAGCTCACAGTGAAGGAATCCCCCCAGAGCTAAATAATTAAGCAGCATCTTCCAGAGCAACTCCCCAGGCCAAAGCAATATTCAGGTTTGCAATAACGTGAGAGGGGTTGTGCTTGGGGAGAAGGGAAGAAGGGAGGCAGAGTGGATTTTATTGTTTTTATTTCAGCAAAACGTCACAGGAGCTGCTGCTGCCTTGGTTCAGAGCACCCTCTAGAGCCAACTGCTCATCCATG